>NC_133284.1:36683053-36983053 GCF_005239225.2 Populus alba
TCGTTTCCCATGCTAAGCGAATGATAAAATTAATTTTAATCACATCTATCTTTAATTAATTTGTTGTTATTTATAAATATATTTAACTTCCAATATTTTTTCTTACAGGCTACGGCTCTTGGAGGTAAGCCAAGCCCAATGGAGATTTTTATGAAGATGCACGTGCGGAGTGAAAAACGTTAAAAAGAGGTGCAACAATTCATCAACAACCGCGCTCAATACTTTGTGGTATGTTCGTTCTAAATTTTTTTTTTAAGTTATTATTTTCTTGAATTGAATTTGATGATTTTATTTTTTATTTCCAGGAGACATATAACAGCTAGTTGAGGGAGATATACATGGACAATTCTTTGACCCACCTGGATTTCAATCTAGATTCATGGATGGAGGCAGGATCGTCTGGTGAACTTGATATAAATTTGGTGTACAGACTCTCCAACACTACAGTCGAGACCTTGCAGACGACCCGTAATGTCCCAACCATTGGGAGTTTGCAATCGATATCAAGCACCCAGTCTCAAGAGTTCGCAGCCTTGTAGAAACATATGACCCATCTCACTGAAAAATATGAATGACTCTTTGTAGATTAAGAAGAACTCTACCGATTGATCATGAATATGAGATCATAAATGGATGATACATGTGCACCTTCTTTTTTGCCCTATGATCCTGGGAACGACTAGCCTCCTCCTCCTCCAAAACTGGCTTTGTTCTAGTTTAATTTTATTTGAACATATATATTTGTAATGAATATTGAAACCTCATTTGTATATGGTTTCCAATTGATTAATAAAAATAGTTTATATTATACTTATTTCTAATACTATTAGTGGATCCTCTAATCTTGACAATTGATTTTATCTTTTATTAATACTCACATCAATATCACATCTCAAAAGTTCTCTTCAACTCCTTTTTATTTATTGTTTATAATTTTATATAGTTCACCTCCATGTGGTTCGACCACGGTCTTGCCGTGTTATTTATTATTTCGACAATTCTATATTTAGGATAATACATCAATCTTTTGATCGTGTTCAAAGAACCACTATTATTATTATTATTGAAAAAAAATCATGATTATTTATTTTCTTCTATTTATATTTCATTTGTGGTATTGAAGCATTTTAATTCTCTTTTTGGAGAGATTTATAATTAGTGGCAGAGGTTGGATTGAAATTTGGGGACCGGGGGGTGGCAAGCTAAAAAAAAGATCATGGCCATGGGAATATTACGAAAATATTTTGAAAATTAGGGGAGGGGCTCGTATTAATTTTCAAGGGTCTAATATAAAAACATGCCCAGACTTCAAGGATTAAAGTGATTTTATGAAAATATTGGGGACACAATGGTCTTCTCAACCATTGCTTACATGTTCACCCCTGTTATGTTCGTATTGTATATTAGTATGGGATTTAAAAAAATGCTTTAGAATCCTGTCCTCCAATTTTCATTTATTGTGCACTTATATTTCATATTTTTTCTTTTAAACCATTTTATTGTTTTTTTGATAAAAATATCCTTACAATAACCAATAAATAAATAAATTGAACAACCATAAAAAAAAAAAAAAAAAGCTGAATAAACAAACTTTTCAAAGTTTGCTTTCATGATCGGTTTGATTTTCTTTGAAGTTATTCATGTATTTATTAAAAAAAATCATGAAAAAAACTATGTTTATGTTCACAAAGACTTATACATATGTGAGATCAGTTCGGCAAGATGTGGGTTTTCAAAATTTTATTAGTGTTTTTTATATAAAATCGGGTGAAATCAAATAAAATTACGATTTTAGAAACTGTTTTTACAATTTCATAAAAAAATCTATACTTCAGGCTCCAGCCCTCCAGCTCACATCAGCATGACCTTGAGTGTACCTTAAGAACTATACTTATAGCATGACGTGTCCAAGTAAAAGCTATAAGAGACTATATTTATAGTATGACGTGGTCAAGTAAGAATCAACTTATATTAATGGGTATTTGGCAGCTAGCATAGTTTTTGTTTGTGTTTCTAGAATTTTAAAAAAAATGTTTTCAACATTAAAGAATATTTATAAATAAAAAATTATTTTAAAAAGCATTATTCTACTATAATTTTATACAAAATGATCCGTATTATTCTTATATTATAATAATTAATTAATCAAATTCTTTCATAAATCAATTTAAATGATGTTTACGTGCTTAATTGTATATATAAATAGTATTTTTTTTATTTTTAAAATTTATTTTTGATATCAACATATTAAAATGATCTAAATTTATATAAAAAAATTATTTATAATTTTTTTTAAAAAAAATTTAAAATACAAAAATAACTTTTTACTATTTCACGATCCGAGTTTATTTTATATTTTTCATGCCGTGTTAAAAATGTATTTTTAATAACCTTGTCTTCAAGTGAAGATTTAGACTATATCTTGCTGCAAAACTGAACGTTAGTTATTAATCTTGAGGGGTGTAGTTTAATTGGTCAGATTCTAGATTTGATTTTTAGATACCATCAGTTCAAGTCTTACAAATCTTAGGGCCACTAAAAGCTTATATAATTATTAACTTCAGGGTTCGTTGGATTAGTCGACGTGCATTCAAACTTGCCTGGATACCTCCGTGACCCCAAAAAACAAAAAAAAACAAAGAAACGTCAGTCGTTTGAAAAGTCGTTTGAATGTACAAAGAAACTGGTTTCATCAGTTGCAGTTTACGTGCTTGAATGTACAATCGTTTGAACTATCAGATGCATTCCATTTAGTATTTTCATCTTCCAGTGCAGATTCCTATTGATCCTTTTGCATTTGGCATGAATGCCCTCCAAAAGTACTGTTGAACACGTAGCCAACCACACTCTTGGTCTGTGTATCCCAAAATAAAGTTTGTTTTTTTCAAAAAAAGATGCTGGGAGAGGGAATTTGTTCTGCAGAAACAACACTTTCCCTCGATCTGCAGGTGATCGCGATATTGGTCCGAATATCTTTTCTCACATTCTACCAACGGTTGCAATCCCTTCTCTAGCAAGAATTCACGAAAAGCGAGGGATCGTTCATAAAATCATCGATGGGTCGAAAGAATTTTTCCAGTGACAGAGACCAAACAGAAACACAGACGATATGAAAGTGCATCAATGGGAGAAATGGGATTCGTTGTTTATTTCTAATTTGCCGGCATGTCTACTTTTCTTCACATATAGTTCTGATCTAATCCTGGATTCAGAAATCTTGGATAAAAAGCACTTCCACTTTTGGGCCCATAGATATATTTCTCCCTTTCACAGATCAAACGACGAAGATCATGAAGGAAGTAGGCGACCTTGCACGTAGATAATCATCAATCTGAAAGTTCATCGATCACTTGGTGTTTAATCAATCATTACATGAATATTAATTAATTATACAGGTCGAAAAGTATCAACATTAATCAAGCATGTAGTGCTGTACAGTATGGTAATCAAATGAGTGGTTATAAAATCCAGTTTTGCTTCATGGATCATCTTGTTAGCTTGGAGCCCTACCTAGCCCGGACAAGGCCATTTTTTTTAATTAAAATAATGTAGTTTTGTTTTTTTTTTAAAAAAAAAGATAATGTAAAACCTAAGTCGACTTGATTTATTAATTGATTCGCTCAACCCTCAACTTAAAAAAACCCCTTGCTTTCATATTAATGAAAAAAGGTTGATTAAGGTTGTTAAAGGTTTTTTTTAGGTTTAATTTTGTGTTTTTTAAGATGTTTTGAGTTGAGAAATTAATTGATTGAGGTTATAAAAAATATTTATTAGGTCAAAATAGGTTAAAAAAATAATTTATTTTTAATCCAAAAAATCCTAGCTTGATTTTTTAGTCATCTCTTTTTGATGGCTAGAATCTGGAATAGGGAACAATGCAATGTTTTTTTTTTTTTTTTTTTTAAAAAAAATGGAGGAAAAAAATTTGAAAGATAAACATGCGAGCCTGACCTTGTAAACCCTGGCACATTAACCTATCTTTTTATTAGGCCAGGTGGCCAAACCATCCTTCTGACTCCTACGCTTGGCCCTTTTCTATCTTTATACATTATTTAATTATATTTATTATTTTTTTCTCAATCACATATATATTATTGAGACACTGTGTTAGTGTGTTAATATTATTTTTAATTTACTTTTTAAATAATAATAGGTTTTTATTTAAAAATCAACACTATTAATAAAATAAAAAAATGTTTTTATTCAAATAATAAAGAGATGCATCAATAAAAAATAAAGTTTAGATTGAAGAAATCATTATAATTCATGCATATGTTTATTTTTATAATAATTTTAATTAAATAACAAATGGATTTAAAAAAAAAAACAGAGTTACTCTAAAACTCATCATTTTATTTTATTTTATTTTAAAAAAATTAAATCAAATTTTAATCCGATCAACAAAGTTCATACCTAAGTCAATTTCTACTCGAAATACTTTAAATCCTAGCCTAGTTTATAGACCAACGTCGACAGATCATAACATTGCTAAAACAAATTCGGGCATAATCATGAGAACTCCGACTTGTTTTCACTCAAAGAAATTACTGAATACTGAAACTTTTAACCTATACTTGCTGGTGTTCTTCGAACATTTTTTTAGATGTAATAAATTGTTAATTGAAATGGTTATATATATAAGTAGCATTAGATTATTATATACCATGCTCTTTTTTTAAAAGAGAATAATAAATTTATATCTTGAGATTTCATTTAACAGCTTTACATATTGAATTAAGATGATTTTTTTGACATGATATCAAAGCCTTAATGATTAAGTGGTTACGAGTTCAAATCTCACTATTCTATTTATTTGATAAAAATTAAGCCACAAGATAATATGTGCATATACAAGTTTTAATTTAAAGGGTTTTTTATTTAAGATAGTGTGTTAGAAAAAAAAATATAAATTATATTTAATTGTTTAAGCTATTAGATTAAAATAATTTTTTTTTATTTTAATGTATATACAGTTATAATTGAAAAAGAAAAGCAACAGGAATTCAAGCAAACGAAACAATTCCAGTTGCGGTGGAGGTGCGATTTGGAGCCTGACAATCTGGTGGGATATCTTATCCTCGTGACTGGTCAAAAAAAACTTTAGTACATGTCCTGGAAAAGCAAACCACCACAATCTGGTGAGATATTTCCACGCCTGCTTTCTCACCTTTTCAAGTAATTATCCATATTCATACTCTAATATTTTAAAAATATTTCTTAGGGTTACTTTAAAACCAATATAAAAATATTCCTAGGGTTTAAACTAAACAGCTAAGTTCATGGCATGCTTGCAATACAGCTATCTGCATCGGTGTTTATCTTGTTACACACAGTCATTCGATAAGACTTCAACAGCCGACGCGGTTGTGTAATAATTGACTGCATCGTCATGAATCATATATTGATAAGTTTAAATCTAAAATTAAAAAAGTTCACACGCGTGAAACGATATTTCTAACAATATATATATATATATATATATATATATATATATATATATATATATATAATTTCTTATATGATTGTGGGATAGAATTGAAGTTTTGCGATATGCCTAACATTTTGCAAGCATATTCTATAGCTAGCTAAGGTTGGAATCATGTTCAAATTAGACGCAAAAAAATGCTGTTTTTTTTCTTGTTTTTTTTTTTTCTTAATTAGGTTTTATAATTTTATTTGATTTAGATTTTATTAACTAGCACAATTTTAGCTCGTATTTAAATAGTTTTGTATGTCATTTTTCATAGTAAATTATCAAATTTGATAATACTAACATTCGGAATCTAAAGACTCGTAGTTTTCTCTACAATTTAAAATTATAATTTAAGGCTTGAGAAAGGGTTTTATATTCTATCTTTCACTATACATTACATGAAAAATAATAATTTTAAAAGACAGCCATAGGTGAAGGGAAATACAAAAGTGTAGGTTGTATAGTTGTAGACAAGCAGTGGATGAAATACAAGACGCATGCATAAAACTTGCTAGTTTCGTGTGTAACACGCATGTGTCATAAAAAAAATGAGCCCAAAAATAGAAGGACGGTCTAAAATTACTATTCACCCTCTTACAAAGTATTGTGCAATTGGTTGATTTTTTATTTATTTTTGTTCCCTAAACTTTTTTTTTTTTAATTGAATCTTTCAGTTGCAAAATTGATTGCCAATTGACTAGGGGAAAATTTCAAAAAAGGGAGACCAGCATGGAAAAGACGCTGAAAATCGATGGCATGTTTGAAGGTGGCATGAAAAGTTCATTTTAATTCTTCAATTTACAAAAATAATATTTTTTTTCAAATTCAATTTTGTTAAAAAAACTATATTTTTATTGTTTTTTAGTTCTTGTTTGTAAATGGAAAGAGAGAGCATCGCCAAGTTCTTACATGGATAGAGAAAGTTGTTGTTTTTGCCAATTATGACCATTAAAATAGTTAATATTGGTGCCCATGAGTTCTATTTGATGAAATGAGTTTGATGGAGGTTTGTTTTAAAACCTCAATTGCCTAAGAAAATAGATTAAAGTCGATGAAGGAAAATTTAACCCAATCTGATTTTGTGTTTATGGACCTTTTTTGGGGTTTATGAGGTTGATAAATTAATTTCTAGATGTTCTAATGGTGTTAATAAAGTTTTTTTTTTCCTTGAAATGGGTTTATTGGGCAAATAAAATCTCTACCCTAATTTTTCGGCCACCATAATGGTGGTTAGAATATGGGTAAAAAGACAACGTGTTGTTTACTTTATTAGACGGCATGTTGTCTGATTTTGTTTTTCAAAAAACAATTAGGGATGGATGACAAGTCTCTCTCTCTCTCTCTCTCTCTCTCTCTCTCTCTCTTAGTGTAATGGTTTCTTATTTCTTATTGGTTTCTTCTCTCTTTTCTCTTATAATAATTATCCCTAAATTCTCCTTTTCCAACATGTATGTGGCATTGTTACACATACTGGAAAGGTTACATTTCTTATTCCTTGACTTGCCTCTTCATTCACATCATAAATTTATTTTGTTTTGAAATCAAGTATATCGGTTGGTAAAGCCCTATTCCTCCAAACTGAACTTTTTAGATCAAATACAGTTGTTCCTAAAACCATCCAATGAAGAGATGCAACCCTTCCAAAAGATTGCATCCTCAAAGATGCAACACAACCTGAATCACAACAGCCACTAAAACCAAATGTCCACATTAAAGAAATAACCCAACATACTTATGGTAAAGTCAAATTGTATTTCCATCACCACTCAACTAGTTCTAGGTTTTCGTATGAATCTTCCCGATCCAGTATAATAGATCTAAGAAGAATTTCTAAAATCTTTTTTGTCATAAACACACAATACAATACAAATCCATCCAAGGAATCAACCTCTGATATTTCTAATACCAGCTTCCAAAATGCAGATTACACTGCAAATATATCTAAACCTTTATACGTAAACCCTAAACAACAATCCCTTTTAACCTCTCCAAAATTTTCTGCAGTCTCAGAAAAAATTCAAAATGAGCTAAATGTTTTAACTTCAAAAAAAATAATTTTTTATTGACAAAACTTATTTTAAGAATAATTTTTATAGTGATCATATATATCTCTGAAAAGATTTTTTATTTCAAAACATTTTTACAACAAAGACACGAGATACCAAAATATTTATATGATTTCATCACATTACATAAAGTTCAAATCTTATTTTTTTTTTATTGGTTTGAATTATATTATTCATCTAAACATCATATTACATATCCTTTCACATCTGTAAAGCATACATGTCCCATAATATCTAGGAATAAAACTCATGTCTAGGAACTTGCTAGTGGTCCTTCAGTCGAGTCTGAACATTCACCTTTAAGAAACCTCAAAATCACTCACAAAGACCAAATAGTTGAAGCAACTCCTTACAAAATTCTCAGTGAAGACATTACTACAAATATCAAACATATTATTTAGCAAAACAATTTTACCAATACCAACCTCAGCACCTTAAGCAACAAAATTAACAAAAATAGAAAAATAAATCCTAAAGACTATTACCAACTCTTCTAAAACTACAAGATCCTAGAACTTCAGTAAAAAAACCCAGTTTTCGAACCTTACAAAGTCACCAGCACAAGCCAAACATAACACCAAAACAATAAAAATGACTTTTTCAAAGCTATCAAAGACCATCTTCACCAAATTAAAGCCTTAACCCTAATTGTTCCCGACAATAGTACCATGAGATAGAACAAGATACACCTAGACTTGTGATAAATTACAAACCATTGAATAAAGCTTTAAAATGGATTAGATATCCAATTTCAAATAAATAAAAAAAGATTTATTACAAAAATTGCATTCTGCTTTCATATTTTATAAGTTTGATATGAAATCAGGATTTTAGCAAATTTAGATTCATCCAAAAGATTGTTATAAAATTGCATTTACAGTTCCATTTGGTCAGTATGAGTAGAACATTATGCCATTTGGTTTGAAAAATGCACCATCTGAATTTCAAAGAATAATAAATGATATATTCAATGCATATTCCAAAATTTGCATAGTCTACATTGATGATGTTTTTATTTTTTTCAAACTTATTATAATAGCATTTTAAACATTTACAAACATTCTTTCATGTTACAAAACAAAATGGCTTAGTTGTCTCTAAATCAAAGATTTCTCTTTTTCAAACTCATGTTTGTTTTCTTGGTCATTATCTCTGCCAATGTACTATCACACCTGTTGAGAGATCCCTTATCTTTGATAATAAATTTCCTGATAAAATCCTTGGTAAACTTCATTTATAAAGGTTTCTAGGAAGTCTAAATTATGTTTTAGGCTTTTATCTAAATATCAGTAGACTTGCAAAACCTCTTCTTGATAGACCGAGAAAAAACCAATTACCATAGTCTAATGAACATATTGCTCTTATTCGTCATATTAAAAGACAAGTCCAAGAAACCCCTTGTCTTTATATAGTCAATCCCTTAGCTCCTAAAATATTTAAAAAAATATAATTCATGTTATAATAATGTGATAATTAAATAGAAAAAATATATAATATTAAAGGATGATATTAAAAAAAAAAAAAACATTAATTGAAAAAAACTATTAAAAAAAAAAAAAAGCAAAGCAAAGCACTATTCCAATGAATAGTGCTATGTGAGGAGGGGCACACTAAAAACCCATCCTCTTTTAATTTATAGATTTTTTGATAGTTCTTTGGATCTTTTTTAAACTCTGATATTATATTATATTAAATTAGATATTTGAGTTTAAATTCCATTTAAAAGATTTAAATCTTAGATGGTTTATTCTCTATCTTTTTTATTTTTATTATTTTATAATTATTCAATTCTAAAAAGGTTTTTTTGACATATATACAACAAATTATATGAAAATGAAATTAAGATAAAGAAAATCCTCATATACTCCATGTTGTCCGAATATGCCTAGTGAATAAACAAAATGAGAAACATAATTGACTAACAAGTCACATATAAACCTATGAATAAATAGGTGTAATAGTTTTAGCCATTAACACTTAAATGCCACTTGGTAATTTACAAGTTGACCAGGAAGATGCATTATCCAATATCTTCTCCTTATCCTCGATGAGTAAGCAATTTTATTCGAAAAAATGAAAAAGTTTTTTATTTATTTATTTTAACTTATATTCTTGGAAATGATACAATTATGGAAATATTAGCTAGGATATATATGAATATGCGTAGTCTCCTTTATTCCATCAAGGCAGCCCCTTTGAAGTCCCTGAAAGTGCTTCCTGCGATTGATGGTAAACCGCCTTGGACCAAAAGCTGAAGAGAAGCACACCTAAGGCAGCCTCACCAAGGTAAGGCATTATATTTTTTTTGTTCTTCAAATTGGACATTATAGGAGGGATGCGGCTTGGTGCCCATCTGAGCACTGCTAGATCACCTAGTGACTTACTTTGAAGTCCTAAAAAAAAAAACAGGAGTTTTTTTTTAGCACTTAAAAATAAAGATAAAATAACATAGTATAAAAAATATTTAGAAAAAAGTATAGTTTAAAAAGTCATATATGATACCTCCAACTGTCTTCAAAATTAAAAATAGACTGACACAATTTACAATAAAAAAAAAAAAAGAAGAAGAAGAGAGCGTAAGGACAAAAACAAGACCCCAGAGTGGGCCAGACAAGTCGTCCAAACTTGTTGAATTCTTCTAGTCAAGATCTTTCTAACTATACCGGTGGTGTCATTATTGAAACTTCAGTGTGTTTTCAAGATTTTTTTTTTGTTTTTTATTTTCTCTCTCCTCCTTGTAATTTTTGAAAAGAGAGGAGAGATAAAAAAGCAAAAAGAAAATAAAAAGATTTCAAAAGCATATTGAAGCTCCAGTGAATATACCATTGGAAAGATCTCAATTATATGAATTCAATGACATTAAAAAAGGTCATAAACAGTTTTGTTATCAGAGTTTCGGTGTGTCTCCAATGTTTTTTTTTTCTTTTTTTTTTCTTTCTTTTCTTGTTTTTCTCTCTCACCTCTCTTTTTTTCTTTATTGTGACATAGACACTTGTGACTAAGGAGTAGTATATATCACCTACAACTTTTTAAATTATACTACTTTTCTAAATATATTTTTTGTAATGTGTTATTTTATCCATTTGTTAAGTGCTACAGTACAAAAATACTAAGAGAGAGAGAGAGAGAGAGGGAGTGGCAAGCAATGCAGAAAGAAAACAAATTATTCTCCTTTATGTAATGATCCACTATGCTGCCTAATTGATAAGGGCATTTTGTGTCCCGGGGACAAATTCCCATAACATGTGTGCAGGGTAAGCACTTGCAATCCCTATAAAATATATGATAGAACTCAATTCTTTTGGCAGTGGTAATTAAAAAATTATATGTTCATTGCTTTGGAAGGCATAAAGATTAATGAATTCCCATATCTTGGAAAGTGGTTTAACTGTAACTAATAACCCGAATAAGTACCTCGCAGTCCTCTATGGAGATTATGCTTTCAAGATATTTAAGCCAAGGGACCACATCTGGACTTTTCATGTCTATCTGTAGCCCCCTCCACAACACACACACACACACACACACACACACACTCACAAAACAGGGGAAAAAAAAAAAAAAAAAGTAGTCAATCCCACTATTATATATATGCACCCTCTGTTCCACTGAAATAATCACACAATCTGTATCTAGTGCTTAACCTGATCTTCGAGCAAACATGGAGTCCAACCGCAAGCGCAAAGGGTTCACGAAGGGCAAGCTGATGCTGTTCTATCGTTCATCACCGAAGCCTCCCTCAAATGTACAGTACAGCGGCAAGGTTAAGCCAAGCCAGACATCTCCGACAACAGCTTCAGTGGGTTATGTTAACCGTGATTATATGATTGCTCCACAGAAGCAGGTGGTCTCATTTATAGTGCCTGCTGCAGACAACCATCGTGACAAGCTAAGCCAGTTCGACACCTTCTTCGGGGTTGTTGGTGATGTAAGTGTAGATACCAAGGCTACTAGCTACATCTCTTCTGTTCAAGAACGCTTCAAGCTTGAACGAGTCAACTCGGAACGAAAGCAGCTTGAAGACAAGCTGTAGGGTTTAATATGCATGGATGGTTCACTCTGCCCGCTGGTTAGCTAGCTAGTCGTGAATTAATAAAACCTTGATCGTATAGTTTCATTTGTGCAGAGAGGTACTGTACGTGTTGCATTTGTTTAAACTGAATCTTTAATTTTTAGGAATATCAGTGCATGTCTTAAGTCATCAAGGCTTCTCATGTATTACCAATAAAGTTGTGGCCAATCAGAAATTTAATTCATCCTTTCACTCTTTACTCTATGCGTTTATTTGATTTGTAACTGCAGGTGCTATAAAATATTTACTTGATTGGTTAAGTTTTTGTTTATTATGATTGATGCATCAATATATTTTAAAATTTAGTTTTAGTTCAAGTTTATTTTTAAAAGAGTCAAAGGCAGCGATAACTTAACATATATAGACTTGGCAGAATATTTGGGCTAGACGACATGGGTCTTACTTTCTTCTTGACACAATATTATTGGATTCAGCTAAACGATAAATCCAAGTACATATGGTTTCGGCGAACTTCTAGACCTAATATCCTTGGATTCAGCTACGCGTTGAGCTCAAATAGACGTGGGTTTGACAAACTGTCAGGCCCATCATTATTAGATTCAGCTACGCGTTAAGCCCAAATAGACATGGATCTAGCGAGTTATTAAACCTAACATAATTGAGTTTAGATACGCGCTAAGCCCAAATACCTATCGCTTTAGCGAGTTATCGAACCCTACATCCTTGGGTTCGGCTACGCGCTAAGCCCAAGTACATATGAGTTTGTTGAGCTACTAGACCCAATATTCTTGGGTTCAACCCTGCACTAAGTTGAAATAGGCATGGGTTTGGTGAGCTATCAGAGTCAAACCTAACATTCTTTGATTCAGTTACACGTTAAACACAAATACATGTAAGTTTGGAGAATGTTCTTGGATTATGTTGCATGCTGAGGCTAAACAGACATGGGTCTAGCAGGAGATGCCCACTTCAAGAATTATTTATTTTTTTATTAAACTAAGTTAATGGATTAAATATAAGCATGAGATGCTTACTTCATGATATTTTACTCGGTTTGCTTTATGGGTCGTTACTATAGCAATGTGTGCAGCCTCTTTTGGGATCGTCATGTAGCCTCTCTGTGACTTTAGAATCATATTGATGAGCTTTTTTTGGTGATGAAGCGGTGTCCACGGTGGATTGACGGTGAGTCTTCAACAAGCTTTTCTTTCTTCTCCTCCCGAATACAATATTGCCAACTCATTTTTTATTGTTAATTATTTTCTTTTTTACTTTATTTATTGTCGATGTTTTTTTAAATTATTTTATTAATTTAAACGACATTATTGAACTCAATCAAATGAATGACTTATGTCTTAGACTTTTCTTGTTTTCTTAAAAAATATTGGTGTTGCATAAACTTTTTTTTTTTTGTATGTTAGGAAAATTTTGACACAACCCACAATGTAGAACAAGCACCAATCTAGTAAAAAACTAAAAATAATAAAATAATAAAAGATAAAAAAAAAATAACATAGTTCCTTAAATTTATCCAAAAAAAAACTTCGCAACAAAATCATTTTTAATTGTAAACTACAGTAAACAACAAGATTCCCATATCAACAAACATATCTGAAACCTAAACCATGCATTATCTACTTTTTTATCTAAGCCTTTTAAGTTATTCATAAATTATATCATGAGTAAATAAATAAAAGATGCTTTTATATGATTACTTTGCTTTTTTTCCTCTTTGATGCGGTATGCTTGTTTGGATTTGTTGATTCAAAGGTGTTCGGACTTCGGATCATACTTTTTTGATCTTCGTCCTTGGTCTGCTAAGTTTTCTACTGACTCATGTTAATAGATTTTCTTTATTTAAATTTCTCATTTAAAAAAAAAAAACAAAATCATTTGAATATTTGTAAAAATAATATTCTTATCTTATTCTTTTATTCGAGATACTCGCTATTATTTTTTAAATTATGTGTTGTCGTGAATGTATCTGCTTCATGTATAGTAGGTACTCCTAGGATGTTGGATCGGGTCCCTTACGTTTTCCTCTTCTTCTCACTATCCATTTTTCTTGAATATCCAATAGGTTTAGGTAGTTTAATACAACAAAATTGAATATTCTTCTTTTGACTTGCATGCAATCTATTTTAGATAAGAATAGTCTTTTGACCTCCGTGACGCTGCAGACTGAATTATTTTTTTATAATGTTATAAAAAAATTTAAAGATGTTAAAACGTTAAGAATTTGATGTATAATGCAAGAAACATTTTAAAAAATCTTGGGGCGGTGATATACTGGAATATATATTTTTTAAAAAAATATATATTAAGATGTCGATAGACTAGATTGATTCGGGCCAACAATATTTAACTCGCTATTTAGAGCTTGATCTCGTAATAATCTTATAGAATTCAAATCAAAACAAATTTGAAAGATCAATTTTAATTAATCAAATATTCAAGGCCTAAAATTAAAAACAAAAAAGTTGATTAAAGAAAAGACTTAAAACAATAACTTAAGCAAACCTAGATTTGCGACTCATGGTATGCCGCGACCCATACCAAATTGGTTCTAGCATTAAAAAAAAAAAAAGATGCTCAATTCATTTACCTCATTCGATCAATTAAGTCGGGTTAATTTAATAATATGATTAAAAAATTAGCAACCTGAGTTATTTTTAAAATTAATAAAAAATCCAATAGAGAGCCAAAAAAAAGTTTACAGATCCCAATCTCCAAAAACTAAAATCTTAAAAGATGAAATTGAAAAAAAATAAACTTAAAAAAAGTTTTTTTAAAAAAAAACAAATGATCCTTGCTTAACACTACGCTGCGAGCTGAATATTTTTGTTTAACCTTTTAAAAAACTGAGAAGCGGACAAAGTTGATAATATTTTTTAAAAAAAAATATTAAACAATCAATTTAATTTAATTAAAAATCCTTTTAAAAAGGATAAATCTAACAAAGAACAACAAATTAAAAAAAAAAAAACTAGGATAACTCGAGTAATTTTTAAAATCAGTGAAAAATCCTACATAAAGAAAACAAATAAATGGATTATTGAGCTCAATATCCATTCAAATCAAATGTTTAATAATGAAACTAAAAAATATGAGTTTTAAAATAAATAAACTCAGACAAAACTCATAAATAGCGAGTTAAAAAAACAGAGATCAAATCCTAAGACCAAATATATTAAAAGGTTGATGTGAAATGTTACAAGGCTTGAAATGAAATCCAAGAAAAAGAGAGAAAAAAAAGTCAATCACCTCCAAATAAGAGGTCATATAGTAACACACATCATTCATAAAAAGTTTTAACAGTTGTAAGGAATCAGAAAACAACTAGAAACCCATTTTTTGCCTCAGTGAGCCACTGCACACAACATGAAGGCTCACTTGTTGACGTATTTGTGAAATGCGCTAGCACCTTTTTTTTAATTAAATTATTGAATCACCTCGAGACCACATGATTATTGCCGAAAACAATGTGAAATAACTAATATGCCCCTAAAGTCGAGCCTAATAATTTCTTACTTCAAGGATAATAGAGTAATCATACTTTGCATATCAAAAGGAATTATAAAAAATGCCCCTAAGCCAAAGTTTTTTGGTTTTTGCTTTTAAGGAAAACCAAGTAATTTAACTATTTAAAACTTATAAAAGGACCAAAATATCCCCAAACAATTCTAGAACGACAAATGGCCCTTGTGAAAAGATTTTTTTACCCTTCAAGAGGCAAGATACTATTGAATGATAGTTATTTTTCCTTTATATAGTCTTGTATTCTTGATCTCTAAAAAAAATAATTAGAATCTGTTTGTTTTTGCATTTCAAAAATATTTTTTGAAAAAAATTATTTTTTTATTTTTTTATTTTCTTCAAATGAATTTTTTTTGTGTGTGTTTTTTAATCATTTTGATATACTGATATTAAAAATAATTTTTTAAAAAAATATGTATTATTTTAAAATATTTTCAAATAAAAAATATTTTGAAAAATAATTGCTATCATAATACCAAACAGCCTTTTACTATATGGAAAATTATTTTCTTCAATTTCTCTCTCAAAGCTTGCCATCCATTGTTCCTTAAAATAATGAAAATAAAACTAGAATGTAATGAGTATTTGAAAAATAATATGCATGTGAAACAATCACAATGAGAGTCCTTGGTTACTAAAAACTAATACAAAGAAAAATGAGTATTTGAAAATACAATCAAAATACTTTTGAATAATACTTTGAAAAATGAGTATTGTAACACTCCATTTACACAATCAAAGCACACGTAGCAATCTTGTACCTCTATCAATTGGTTTTTTTTTTTTTTTTCTATCAATTGGTTTTTAATTCACACGGAGGAGGGTATGCATGAAAACTTAAAAATATAAAGGGATCATTTGAGATATTATGAAAATAATAAATGGTTATAAGACTTTGCAAATAGCCCCTCTAGCTACATGGATTCTGCTCACGATAATATTTTCTATTTTTTTAATTATTATTATCATTTATGCTAATATAGTTTTTAGCCGAAGATTTAATTGAATTCGAGTAATATATTTTTTATGACTATTAAAGTCATTTGTTGTCAAGAAGGGTCCCCCCCTATAATTAGAGATATTTTAAAACTAATTTGTTCATCATCAAACAAGATTAAGTTTTTTTTTTTCTAAACAATCCTAAAAACAAACATTATACATCAACTCAATATATATAATTTAGTGTACTTGTTTTTTAAGTAGCTTTTGTGGTTGTAATTTAAAAAAAAATAAGTTTTAAAAAAATATGGTTAGGCTTAGTTACTTGGATTTAGATACGTATTTGGTAAAAAATTATAGTTAAAATTTATATGCAGCAAAAAACATATATAAACTATTTGGTTATGGTTGCTTTTCAAAAGTATTTTTTACTTAAAAATATATCAAAATAATTTTTTATTTTTTAAAATTTTTTTATATCAATGCATCAAAATGATCTAAAAATATAAAAAAAAATTAATTTAAAGCAAAAAAAATAAAAAATTTTAAAATTTTTTAAAAAATACTTTTAAAATTAAAAAAACAAACAGAATTTTACGAAACTTAGTTAGAAAAACATGTAAAAATTACTTTATAAAAACCTCATTTCAAACTCAATTTTTTGATGGATCCACAATATAAAACGTAGTTTGACGCAATGCCGAACACTTAACTATGTTTTTGACATTGTAAATACAAAAACTACAATTAAATAAAGGGACCTAGATAACGTGAAATTCCTATTGTTTTAGTTTCAAAATTCAGATACAAAAATCAAGAAATATCTTTAACCACAAAGTCAATTCTCTAAAGTCTTGGTGGTGAATTAAAATAAAGTAACTCTACAAGTCTAATAAAATTTCTTCATCAAAGACTCATGCTTATAAAGTTGCATAACTTTTAAAGGAGAGAAAATTAGAAATTTCAATTTGATTATTTAATTTATTTATTTCAATTAAATAATTATAGGATTATTAGAGGTCAATGCTTGCGGAAGTCGTTGCACCCAGTCTGAATACTCCGGTCTAATTATTAATAATAAATTGTGGACTTAGGAGTGAAATAAGAATAAAATTATAAGGACTGAAAAAATAATATTGCCCTTTTATAAATAATTATGGTTAATAATGACTGGTGGGAAAATTGGACGTTTCATTTAATTTGAGTTATTTACGCTATTGTTATCATCATTTACTATTATATATAAGAGTCATAAAAAAAAAAAAAAAAAAAAAAAAAAAAAAAAAGACGAAACCAGAAATTGAAAGAAGAACCGAGAGAAGGAGGTAGGGAGAAGGAAAAGAAACGAAATGGATGACGGGAAAAATAAGTAGTTAAGGTGAGATTATTGCTGTTAAGTATGGTTTTGTATATATGTTAAGTTTGATTAGTAAGGATTTGAAGATGATCAAGAATTGATTTAGAGGAAGTATGGCTGTTAGTAAGGATGTGAGACGGGTTGATCTTTGAAGTTCATTTCGGGTAAGATTAAGTTGAGTTCTATGGTTTTCATGTTAAATTGATAGTGATATGGGTTTAATGGTAGAAACAATTGATTTGAGATGAGACTTTGTTTAATTGGTGTATTCTGGTTAGAGATCTTAAGGAATTTTAATACTGAAAAGAAAATCGGAAAAAAAATGGAAGAAATTGGAATGATCAGTTTTGGAATTCTGGAGAGACCCATTTGCGAGGTTGAAGATGACAAGATTACAATTTGGTCCCCGGTTTGTAAAATTATGGTTTAGTCCCTTGGTTATGAGAAATCATGATTTGGTCTCTGAATGTAAAAGACAGTTTGCAATTAGGCTCTAGCATGGAAGTCAGATTTATTGATGATTGATTACCTTGTTTTGGTGTGTGTTAGGGATTCCGAAAGAAAATTGGTTTTGCTCGCTGTACAGCCGAGAATTCCAGGTGAGAAGTTGAAGAAGAAGACAAAAATTAATGTTCTCTGGTCCCAGCAGTGTAAATACAGTTTAGTCCTTTAAAGTTTATGATGATATATTATGGGCATTGAAGTTTGAATTGTTACATTTTGGTCCTACAAGTTAATAATTAGTGTTCAATTGGGTTCCTTTGAACAAATCAGATACATTGATTAACTCTTAAGGAATATTTGAGATATAAATTGCATCCCTATGGTAATTTTCTAAATTGCATCCTTATACCTTAAATGTTAAGGGATCAAGTGTAGATAGTAAAAAAGCGATCGAAGTATAAAATATTGAGAATGCTTAGTAAAAGTGTAAAATTATTTTTTACTGGTGGATCCAAATAATTTTCAAATACCTATGGTATTAATATTTAACTTATTTTAATCTAGAACTAAACATAATCTAATGGGATGTTTGTTTTGTGAGAAATGTTTCATTAAAGGAAACATTTTACATGAAAATTGATTTTTATAATGTTTGGTAAATAATTATGTGAAAAAAAAATATATAGTAGTCCCACAAGGATTGATGATGGGTTATAATGATGAGTTGGTGAAAGCAATGGTGATGATGTGATAGTAATGACAATGAAGGTGATGTTTTCTAAATATTTTAAGTAAAAAAAATTTAAAATTAATTTTTTATTAAAAAAAAAAAAAAAAAAAAACCTCATTGCCTGGCTTTCAACAATCCTCTGGTTATCCAAAACTATAAAGAAGCAACGTCTTGCCTATACTGTTTTTTTTTTTTTGTTAATAATAATAAACAACATATCATTTATTTTTACTATAAAAAATAAATAAATAAGCCTTATATGTGGGCTGGGCCTATATTGATTGGGCCAAACACTTAAGTGCATGCATTTCAGCTTGTTTTGTTTTGTTTATATATATATTATGTTTTCCTATCCTTTATAATTTATCCTATGACTAAAAAATAATCCGAAGTTTTTTTTTTATTGCTACCATTAAAATTTCATTTTTTTTTATGGAATCATTGTCTTTTATATTAGCAAGTGTTTTTTTCTTTCATAACCCTTATGATTTTTTTAAAATTTTATTCGGTCGTCATTTTTTTTTTTATTAAATACCGTTTGATCTTTTGTTTTTTGTCATGAAATTTTATGGTATTATTTTTTACCATATTAGTCGGCGCTCTGTTTTTGTAGCCCTCCACAAGGGTTTTGGCTCACCATAAATTTTTTTTTTATGGCAAAGAACAGCCACCTAGTTAATAAATCATTATCTATAAGATTTTTTATAAGTCTTTATGAAACTGAAAGTATTTTTTAGTAAATAGATTATATTTCCAATTTACAAGTTGATGGTAAAGTCTTTAATGTTAACCAGTTTTTTATTACATATATAAACAAAAAAAAATATTATTTTTCTATAAAATATTTTATCCAAGATAAATGCCCCTCAAATTTGATAAAAATATCTCCGTATGGCGGTGACCTATGGCCTATATGAGACCAAATTCGCATACTCGCGACCTAAAGCCTATGAGGATATTTCGTCAAATATCTGAAATCTAAAGGGTTCCAGGTGTCTAACTTTCGGCCTTTAAACTTACCAAAATAAAAAATGATAATGATAGTTGCCGTCTTAACTAATCACGTGCTCCAAGTGTGCTATGATCCAAATTAAGCAATTACTGTTTTCATAAACAATTACTTGTGAATAAGATTCCGTTGAGTCATGTCTCTAAAACATTTTAAAATTATTTTTAGATTATTTTAATATATTAATGTTAAAAATAAAAAATTATTTTAATATATTTTTAAATAAAAAATACTCTTAAAACCCACAAAATCTTACAATCGTTAAAGTTGATCAGCACTGCAAGGGTTTACCATGTTGGTTCCTGTGTCATTTAAATGTCATCTATGAAGTTGAAAGTTACAATAATAATTTATGTGAATGCGTGCCCGTGAATGCGCATGTTTAGCATTTTTATTTTTAGATTAAAAATGCATTTAATTTTTAATTATTGAAGAATATATATATATATATATATATATATATATCTAAAAATATGTTAAAACATAATTAAGTCATATGTCAAACATAACATGCACAAAAAAAATTATTACAAGTATAAAATAAATATTATCTGTATTTTGTTGCATCTCATCTCTTACTATTAAACAAATATAGGAGCAAAATTTTCTTTTTTTTGTCCGCCTTACCGAATTCAACTCAAGTACGGCATATTTGTTTTTATATTTTAAAAATATTTTTAAAAAAATATAATTTTTTTATTTTTTTATTTTAAATTAATATTTTTTTTATGTTTTTAGATCATTTTAATGCGCTAATTTCAAAAATAATTTTTTAAAAATAACAAATATATTATTTCAAAATATTTTTAAATAAAAAATATTTTAAAAAATAATCATAACTATACTTTTAAATATAGCATCTCATATCGTACAATCTCATACCATCATTTTCATCCCTGATGTCTTGTCTTTTTATTAAACACCGTCAAAATATTATTATTGAGTACATTTTCTTCTCCTTTTATGACAAAGAATAGTAATTGAAGAAATTACAATTATAGAAATTATTGGGTAATTAGTAATTTAAAAGTTATAACTAATCAAATGCATTTTTTTCCATCATTATTACATAATTTTTTGTTATGTTTACCTGATATAATTTCATTATTTGTTATCTAGTTATTTATTTATTTATCGATAACAATATTTTTCAAAATATAGTTTGTTATTTTTAATGACATGATCTCTTTTATAAAAATTTCATGATTTGTTATTCAACTATAAATACACATATCCGAGCATGTTACACAATCTTTTAAACTTTTATTATATAGTATTTCATTTTTTTATAATAATTCATATGATCTATTGATTTTTTCATATACTTCATGTATTTACGAAACATAATCAATATAAATAGGTAATTGTATTTTGCTAACAATTATTTCATTCTTATACATAATTTAAAATCAATTTAATGTGATTAATATCTTGATAGTGCTGTTTTTATATAGTTTGCTATCTTCAATTAATGTTCTATCTTCAACTTGATCATAGAAATAGTAGGCTTTAGTTATTAAATTCGAACAAGATTAATTAATTACATTGAAAATCTGATGATTCATCAATCCAATTAATTAATTTTGTTTTATGAAGACCTGAAATGCAAAACCCATTTGAAACCAATAAAGGTATTCCTTTTCAAAAAAATTTACTTGTGCTAATTTTGAAGAACATATTTTTTTATATTTTCCACAATTTTCTTTCACAAGTTTTTCATTTTTTATAAATGAAAAGGAAAACTAAATGATGAATAATAAATATTCTTCTTTTATATACAAGAAGTTTTATCAATATATAAGATTAAAATTATGTTCTTTTATATTTTCATATTTGGTTAATAGATATATTTTTAATATTAAGGATAAAAATACTTTTTATTTGAGTTAATAAGTACTTTTCATAAAAAGAAATATTTAATTATTATATTATCACAAATATAAAAAAAATAAGATAACTACTATTTTGATTTTTCATGAAAAATAGGTATAATCTTAATATCTATTTTTTTTCAATGAAAAGTCTCTTTATTATTGGTAATAATATGTAGGGGTGATCATTTTCGGTTCGATTTGGTTTTTATAAAAAACAAGTAACCAAACCAAATTTTTTTAAAAAAAAAAACCGAAACCAGTTCAAACCGACCGGTTTCGGTTCAGTTTGATTTTTTAGGACAAAAAATCAGTTCAAACCAGTTTGGCTCGGTTTTTTAGTTTGACTCGGTTTTTTTCTAGTTTTTTAGGTTTGAATTTGGTTCGATTTTTTTCGTTTCAGGCTTACAAAACCGAAACTGAATCTATTAGTTTTTTAATCAATTTTTTTCATAATTTTTTATTTTTTATTTATTTTTTATATAATTTTATCTGTGTAATTAATTTTTTAGTTTTTTTATCCACCCCTAATAATATGACCATAATCGCCTCCTCTACTCTTATCTTTAACATTACCATTATTGTCAGTAACATTTCATTTCTCTTGTCTCTCATCACCACCGCTCAATTATAACTATTAATGAAAAATAATTATTTTACTTCCATAGAAAAATATTTTTTCTTAGTACATTAAACTAATCGTTTTTCAAGAGAATTTTTTTTTTATTAAATAAAATTGTAGGTAAATATTTGTTTGCAAAAACAAACACACCTCTAGTTAGTGTTAAAAAATAGTTTAATTCTTATGAATTTCAACCAACATGGTCTATTTTTTAATTAATTTCAATCAATGTTATTAATTATATTTGGATTTTTTTATTTATTAGTTTTTTAGATAAAATGTCTTTCATTTATTTATTTCTACTATAATATTTACAGCATGTAGCCAATACTTCGGTCTCATGTAAATAACTCCCGGGTATTTACTTAAAGTCACATGCTTTTATATTCTATTTTTTTAAAAAAAAATAATTAATTTTTTTTGTTTTGAATTAATATATTTTTTAAAATTTTCAAATCATTTGATACACTAATATAAAAAATAAATTTTTTAAAATATTATTATAAATATATTTTCAAATAAAAAACAACCACAACCATATTATAAAACACCACCCCGTTAATAAAATATACGCACCACAGATACCATTATCAACAGCCATAGCTTTTAAAGGAAAAACCGCATTACAAAGGACAAAAGTAGAATTAGCCATTTTAAGTAGTGAACAAGCCCAAAAACAAATACGGAAATTGAAGCAATCATATGCGTCCACGTGCCAGTCATTTATACCTGGAATCACCAACTCACCCAACTCGACCCTCACTGTTTCTGCTCAAATCTATAAGAATCCCCAATCGTCTCTCCATTTTCTCTCTGACTTAGCTACACTGCTTCATTTTCTTCTTGTGAAACAGAACGCAGAGATCACTCCTTGGTGGATCGGTCATGGTGAGAGGGAAGGTGCAGTTACAACGAATCGAAGACAAAAGCAGCCGTCAAGTGTGTTTCTCAAAGAGAAAAAGAGGTTTATTAAAGAAAGCTAAAGAACTATCGGTTCTGTGTGATGTTGAGATGGCGGTCATCATCTTCTCCTCCACTGGCAAGCTCTTCGAGTTTTGCAGTGGCAACAGGCACGTCCTTAATTCTGTCTCTTTATACTTTCCATTTTAAGCTTGCCTAAAATTTTATTTTTTCTTCGTTTTTTATTTGATCGTGGTCATATGGAAGATATTTTTGCTAGAGATATGCTTTGAATTTCATGATATTATATATTTGCTTGGCTTTTGGAAACACATACACTGAGAGACAAAAACCCTTTTCAAATCATCTAACTGTCACTGTAGAGGGAGCGAGATTCACTTGGTATATCCTTGTTCATTGGAAAAATCAACAGGATCTCCTACTAGAGAAGTTTGTCCACTTATGTGGGCCTTTGTCACTTTCCTGACTTTGATATGCATACCACCAGTTTTGCCATGATTTGCATATGCTCGTGCTGTTGTGCTGTGTTGTGTGTGTTGGGATCAGCTACGTCTAGGCCTAGGTATATTATTTATTATTTGATTTCAGGAATTACTGTCTAGAAGGAGACAAGATAGGTTACGAGGATGATATGGATTATAAATGCAAGATCCATGTTAGCTGAGGATGGGACGATGGGTAGCAAATTACACGATGGAATTCTGATTTAGCAACCAACCTCGTATTTTCTGTGTGTTTCCCTAAATTGAAGGATATTATGTTTTGTATAAAAAGTTTGAGAAACATAAATGAATATATAAATATAAATCTGTTTTTATAGTGAAGAATTCTTGTTATCTCAAAATAGAAATGATTATTTGTTATGTTTTAACTCTTCTATTCCAAGAAAATAATGCAATGCTAACTAAAGGAACATAAATAGATGAAAAATTAGTGTCGCATAAATAATTTTTCCAATAGTTAAACCGCTCAAACAATCCCCCTCATATATTCGATATCCAAATTCACCACACTGAAGTTTTTCTCGCTATATAAAACAACCCCAAAACAAAAAAAATTTAGAAAGTTCATCGGTTTCAGTAAAACCTCCTAGAACACCACAATGTCTAGAATTAAGCAAAATTATTGCGCAAGGATTTAGGAATGCAAATTTCCTCTCTTGCATAACCTCGCTTAGAAGAACGTAATTGGTCGAAAGTAACTTGCTTGACTTTTTACAACACCGCAATGGTGCTCGGTGCAGCTCACGAGCACTTGACACTTGGTGCAGGACTCTTTTAATAAGAAAGTGAAGTTCACTTTCATAATTAGTTTAAGTTTTTGGTGGGCGCACGCACACACATAAATTAAACATTGATCGTATCATACTTAATTGTGACGAGGAGATAACACTTTAATGATTGGTTGAAGCGAGGTGTAAGGTTAGCCAATCCATTTGTTAGGGAGGACCGGGTTATTAATAACTCACCTAAAGGAGGTTTGTATTCTATTATGTATTAAAATCTCATTTTAATTCAGGGCTTTAAGGCCGATTTAGACACAAAAAAGAAGAAGTTATGTTTACTTGAATGTTTGATTGTTTTTAACTCATAAAACTTAAAATTATATTTGGATTTTAAAAAAAATTAAAAGTTTAAACACCAGGAGTTTTTTTAACAATATCCCTCATATATCCTCGAATGTTCTAATCATATCTCTTATATATATATATATATAAGTTTAACTAAAATTAAATTTATATATAATTCCTTATTATTTTTGGCTGCATTGCTATATATCTGATCCGACTATATTCATTTTCAACACATATCTATTATATATATAAGGGTTTTTTTGAAGCATTCATGTTTCTTAACTTCTTATTGATTGAAATTGTATTATTGCTATTTTAATGTAGACTTATATTTGAAAATTGAAATGCTTCCTAATTGAAAACTATTTGAAAAACTAATAAATGAATCAAAATTCATTTCATCCAAAAATTATTCTATAAAACTTATGACTAAGCATAATCACATTATTTAAAGCGAGCCATACTCATAATTCAATATACCTGAATTATATTGTTCAATTCCCTAAGAGTTTGGAAGAGTTTTTGTTTTTCTGAATGCAAAATCCTTCAGTAGTAACTTTTAAAAACACCTATTCTCTTCTTCCCACTTTTTCCTCTTAGTTTTTACACTTGTAAATTTTTTAGTAGAATCTACTCGGAAATTGCTGATGTATACATAAAATGGACATATGACACTAAAATGTGGGGCCTTTGTGTTAGACAACTCATTCACATCCTAATTCCGGAAATTACACAGAAACAATGAACAAATCAACGTTTGTGCTTATTAATATTTTATTTATTAGAATCTGATACTAGAGCGAAGTACTCACGAGTCTGAATCATCTAGGATAGTGCACAGTCGTGCGTTGATTGGTTGCTTTATGATGCTTCAAGTGGTTGCGACTCAATATAACGCCACAACGCCTCATGGGCACTTGGTGTAGTAGATAGTGAAGTAGCCATTTAGGCTCCTAGCCTCTTGCCCCTTCGTTTGAAGTTGTACCTTCACCGACGACTTAACAAGTTCTTGCTGTAAATATCAAGCTTTTGATTCCAAAATTTGGTTGGTCGATGCTTGAACTTGCTCTGGTGATAGCAGTAATGGGCGGTGACCTACTGATAATTTGCAAAAATGATGTCTACATAGATTGCAAAACTTTTTAAAAGGCTTTAGAAGCATTGCAAAACTTTTATTTATAACAAACTCCTGAAACTATGCTCTTGAAATCAAAGCTTCCATTTCAATGAACAATACATTCTTCTAAAATAAAATCCTACTACAAATAAAGCAAGTTTACTATGCGTGTATTTGATATTATAATAGTTTTTTTTTATTATAACTTAACCTGAAAAAAAAATTAATTAAAAAAACCGCATAATATAGTTTTTTTCAAACCATAATTTTTACAATATTTATGATTAAAAATATATATTTAAGTAATGAAAACTAAAATAACTTTTGAAACCGTGGGTCATTCTATAAACATTTCATACTCTAACTTGATAGGATCTTATAGTCTAAAATCAGTGACTAGAGTCAATGATGTTAACGGTTTGTAGTTATGGAATAGGAGAGTATTACTACCATGAACTGAATTGACCTCCATTGAGGCTGCTCTGATCTCCTCTGTATATTCTTTAATTAATCAAGTAGGTTATGTTAACTAGCACTAAAGCGAATTACTTCAATATAATTTAAATTATTGCTAAAATTTGTCTTTGTTTAATTCTAAGAAGTAAAATTTTATGAATATCGAATTCTCATGATGGTATGAAAACATTACATGATCGTGAATTACTATTATCCTAAATTCAGCGGTAGTGTTTGGTATCATTATGATTTATTTTTTTCAAAACAAGTTTTGGTGAACTGCTATATTTATTATTTCTTATGAATGATTTTATAAACCGAATCAAATATTTAAAAATGGCTTTTAGTGCTCTGTTTTCTATTAATAGATTGTAAATGTCACACTACCACCATGAAAATCAACACAACGCCACCGCACTATCACAGCAACCACCACTATCCCATCACCATCGTTCCCCCAAACACTTCCAAAACACTGTTATCACCATTAATGTTATCCTAGTTACAATTTTGGATCATTGCTCTGAATCGAATGTTCACCGATTCAACCATCAGGTTGTTTTTTATTCAATGTTGTGAATTTTATCAGTTTTAAAAATGATCTGATTCAGGTCACTATCACCAGTTATTTAGTTTAGCTAGTCAGATAAATCCAATTTTGATAACACTAACTACCAGAGCTATAGCATGCACTTTAACTTTATTGAAAACGAAATCACACAACCATAACCAAACCAATCAATTTGTTTTGCTATAGCCATCAAAATCATTATCAGCACCATCACTTATACCATCATGATATGTCGTTGTCACCACAACCATACCATTATCATAACATGCATTTTAATTATTTTTTTCTTAAAAATTTTTCCACAATGTTTGTTTCTAAGAAAAAAAGCAATTTTTTTTAAAAAAGCTAAAAATAAAAGAGAATGAACCATTTTTCTTATATGTATATGTACAAATTCATTAAAGGAAGGCTTTTATAGAAAATCTTAAATTACACTTCAAATCTCATTTATAAATGAGAATTAAAAAAAAAAAAAAAAAAAGAGTAAGCAGGTCACTAACTATTAGTATGACAAAAGTGCTTCTTAAGTTGTATTATATGAGTGATTATTAAGAGCACAAAAAGAATATAGAAGGAAGTTTAAGCTTTTTGGTGGAGGTGAATGTAGAGGTTTAATATCAAAATTCAAGGAAAAAAGAGAACAAACATATTAACATGTAGAAGTAGAGATTAAGGTCATGTTTGTGTATGCAGTAATATTGCGATTGAAACTTTGATTGTAATGAAAAAAATACTATTTTTATGTGGTATCCCAAAAACAAAGAAACTTACACATAAATAGAGCAAGTCATTTTTAAATTCGTGTAACTTACTAGTAAATTTGATTTTTTATTGAGTTAAGTTGGGATTTAAAAAAAAATAAGTTTGTTTTATGATTTTGACTCAAAAAATTTGTTAGACTTCGACAGGTATCCTGAAAATAAGAAAAGAAGTATCACTAACTCTTTTTATCTAGTATTTTCATGGGAATATAATAAATAATGCTGATACATATAATAGAAAATATATATTTTCTAGATTTTATATTTTATTTTATCTTACTCTTATACTAAAATAAAAGATGCCTTTAAATATTTTAATGTTGCATAATAAAATTGTTTTTGAATTAATTCAAAGCCCAGAAAAGACCGTTGAGCGCCTCGTGCCTATGTCATAATAGATTGGAATGCTTGCTAGATCATAATTGCTCTAGTGAATAACTAATGAAACTAGATGGAACAAAACTATAAATAACACAAGGCACTTGTTTTCTCGATTTTCTACTGGTTTAAGTCCTTCCAAAAACAAAATATAGAGAAGTTAAGTTATGAGTTTATTGAATTGTTATTTAGGATTTAAAAGCATGTTTGACTTTGCTGCCAATTCATGAACGTAGGTTACAAATTAGGAGAAAGTAAAAAAATGGTTCTCTATAAGAGAGGGGGATTAAGTAATGGTATTTTTTCAGAGGTTGGAAATTAGAGTTCTCTGTAAGTAAAGGGATTGAAGACGTAGGAAAGAAGATTTCCCAACAGAGCAGCAGCCAGTCGAAGTCATGGTTTTTGAGTAGGCCCAAGGCTTTATTCAACCTAGGCTCAAAGTTGTCGCCGAAATGGTGAATTGACCTAGTCTACTATGTGTAGTCCATCTCTGTTGAAAACCTAACTTGTGATTGGGTCCTCCACTGACCATGGGGTTCAGGATTGACAGAAGCTCCAATATCTAATTTACTAACTTCGTATGAACATGTCAAATTAGGTTTGAAAAGGAATCCAATAGGAGAGGGATGTAAGAAGACAGCAATGAGATTTTCATTAGTGACATAACAGTATGGAGAGAAAAATAGTACTATATCCGTCCCCATAGTGATTGTCTAACTTTTTTATTTTCGCTTGTCAAAATATCAAGTCATATATTTTCGTATAATATCTCTAATCTTGTAAGAGACCTGCGATTAAAATAAGGGTATTTTAAAGAATTGCGAATAAAGAACAATGATATAACATATCAGTTAATGACTTTTATCTCTCTAGAACCGACGGAAAGAATAATAAATTACACTAAACATGAAACAAACAAAATTGGAACAAAATAGTTCAAGTTCAGGTTTATAGAAAACCCTTAATTTATATATATATATATATATATATATATATATATATATAATTGAAACTGATCAAAAGATATTCTCTAGATTATAATTATATAGCTTCTTTAGACTAAGTATCTTGCTTTTTGGTTACCTAGTAAAAAAATGCAACTTGGTTAAAAAGTGATGGCAACTGCTCAGCCACTTGGAATTTGTTTCTCTCTACGTGTGTTTTTTGGACGGCGTTTGAAACACACAAAAACACATAAACAAACGAGCAAATTAAATTTGCGTTCCACAAAAGGTTTATAGTTAGCTATTGTTGGAGAATTAGGAATTTTAGAAGTGAATTTGAGTTGGGGTTTGATTCATGAAAATTAGGATTGATTAGGTCTTATGTTTAGGGTGGAGTTCAGATTTTTTTTATTTTCTGAAGTAATCCCGAGCTTTTTTGTAGCAAAAAGAAGTATTAAGAGAGGAGCAAGTAGAAGAAAGTGCTTTAGAGAAAATAGAAGAGGAAGAAATAAGAACTCCTCGAAACTTGTATTCCCCATTAGCCTTGCTAAGGAAAATCACTTGCCAAGTGCATCTGCTACAAACACTAAACTCTCTTCTTTTATACTTCAATGATGAATTCATCAGCATAAGAACTTCACATGACATAGGGCTTGTTAAGCTTCTTCTAGAGTTCAGATTCTGCCATACTTGATTATTCCAAATTAACCAGATAGTTCATCATTGAAAAAGTTGTGTGTGCTTATTAACTGGCACTACAAATCTAGCTTGAAATTCATCACACTACATTGTTAATAGTTTATTGAAAATCAACTAGCATAGTAAGAGGCGATTCAATCATTAAGGCTTTAATCTCTCCAAAGGCTTTCTGAGCTGAATATTTATTCAAGCATGTAGTAATAGAAACTCATAATGAAAATTTCTTGGTACAGAGACTTCTTTTTAGAAACAATAGGTATGCTATCTCAGAAACAAGCATGGCACAGAGATGTATTTGATGGTGATTTTGTTTGATTGCAAAGCTATCTACACCCATGTTCAAACCAAAATACTCATAGTCACAAATACTCGATTCTCTCTGTTTTTTCTATCTTTTTTCTCGCAATTCTTCTCATTTTAACAACATATTCTCAAAACATATAGTGCATTCAAATTACCTACTATAATTCCAAAATAATCGAAAGAAAAGAAATGAGAACAGCAGAGAAGCATTCTCATTATGTTCCTTTTTCCTTCAATCTTGTTTTTTCCTTTTCTATATTTCTAAATCGAATAATATTATCAATAGAAATACAATAGTTACATACTGTTGATAAAAGCGTAGTTAAGTATTGCAATACAGAAAAAAAAAAAAAAAAAAAAAGGAAAAGAACCCATTTGAACTCACTTCGGCCATAAATAATAAAAGCATAGTTACCTATTGCAAAGTTTCTGTGGAGAACCTAAGCTATCATGTATAGTTGGAGAAAATTCATATAGTTTCATCTCAGTAATAGCTGTTACCTTTTGATGTTAGAATAAATATAATAAACTCCAAGAGTAAAGGCCAAAAAGCTTAATTTTTGCTTGGCATATTGTTCTTCCTAATGATCTTACTTGACAGGTAAATCCTAACAAGATAACTGAGTGTCATAAATCTATCTTCTAACTTTTGACTATCATGATTATTATTGCACCCTAATACTACTTTCATGATTTTCATCGTGATAAATCCTCAAGTCACACTAGCAAAAATCAAAATCATGTCCAGCATCGCATACTTTCAATGTTTCATGCCTTCATTTTGTCCAAAACCCTTGGAACTGATAATATATCCTCTATTTAAGATCAGTCATGCCTCTTGATTAAAAAGCAAAGAATGTTAAGCATGTTTCCCACTACTGTATGACAGCAGGAGGCTAGAAACTGTCTCCCCCTGAAACTACATATGACATGGGCATTAATGTTCGATGATACAAGGCCTTCCGTAGAAGAGTTGGTTATTATTGACCTTTCATGTTGGCTAGCAGTCTAAATGAAAGCCTTAGCCTTAGAATGCTATCAAGATACAAAAAGACAATAAGTAAATACAATCCGCATAAATGAAAAATGACCACCACAACACACACTAACAAGGGCTCATAGAAGTGAACCTTACAACCATTATCCACTGTAAATTTTAGAAGATGGAAGAAATAGGAAAATACCTGTCATATGGATTGTCAGAGATTTTTATGCTGGCTAAACTTCACTTGTAGCTTCAATTCTGGACCATAGCAAAACAGATCCAAGTAAATTAGCAAAACTACCTCCTAGTTAATTGTTCACATGTAAATATTTTAAAAACAAATATATTTGCAAATTGAAATGAATTACCGAGTTGCAATTTTGATTGTTCATCTACTTTCATTGTTCTAGAATTATATAAAAGAATTTCACGGAAATTGAAGCAAGTACTTTATATAGCATCCATGAGTGGTTACAATATGATGCAGTTTTTGGAGTATTCATTATTATACTTACGTTTTATTGATTCTCTGTTGGTATTTGCTTCACAATACTTGTAGGTTCCTTGCTTGCTTATCAGTTGTACTATGTTCCTTTATGCCCAGTTTGAGGATTTCTGAGTTGCGCAATGTTCCTTTGTGTACAGTTTGAGAAATATCCTTGAGCGCTATGACACACATAAAACTAAAAGTCAAGAAATAGCAATCTGCAAGAACGTTGATAAAACCAAGGTTAGTCGATTATTCATCATTTTGCCAAAACTTGTTATTGCATTCAATATTTGAGCATAGCACTAGAAATCTCTAAATTTCCAAAAGATACAGCTTTTCGATTATTCCATTTTATTATATTTTGGGCAAAAATGCGTGAGATCAAACTCCGGAGGAAAGAGCCACTTAAAAACTACTTCAACTCTGTTTTCGAAACCTAATAGTAAAAGGGAACTTTTTGAGAGGGAGAGAGATTTTGTGAAATCCTTATAGGCAACCACCCAGAATATGGCACAGCTTTTGCTGGGAAACACTGGAACGCAATTGCTGAATAGAGGGGTTCACGGTGCATATGATGCTCTGTGCTTCTTCAGGCTACCTATATCAATGTCTTAAAATGTTTTCTATCATGTATGTGCACTTTTACGTGGATGCCTATGACACATACATGCATGTTACTTCAGGGATCAGTGCACAGCTCCTGGAGGAAGGATGTGTTTTGCTAGGAGGATCATTTTGTAGGGGGGGAAAAACAGAGAAATAGAAAGTGTGAAATGTGAAGGCACTGCTGTACAGAGTAGACTAGTGACCAGATTTATAGTCATAGGCATAGGGCAGTGCAATGATTGTTCAAGATTATTGGCTTTGCTAAAGTAACCATAGATTAATAGGCTCGAATATTAACTTCCATATTAATCAGGTTCAAGAGGTTTTCAGTCTTTTTATTTTCGTGTTTAAATAGTTGTTTTTTGTGGGATGAGTTTTCTTTAGTTCAATGATCCAGCATTTGAGTTACCAAACTTGGTTGAACTACCCCATGATAGAAGCCATCATGGCAAGGGAAATTTTCCATAAAGTCACTTCGATTCAAATTTGACAAAGCTAAATACAGCAATTTGATGAAGATTTTATTTCACTTTTTTCTTTTTTCTTTTTTTTTGCCTTTTAGAATTCTAGATCCTCTTGATGAAATCAAAATTGCCTAGCTTTCATTTTGTTTACCTTTTGGAAATTCAGCAGAATCATCACGCAGAATACATGGGTCCCAGCTATATGGATGCTAACCCACTCCAAATGGTCCAAAGGTATCATCAATCTTCAGATTCATGTCATACGCTTCATGGAAATTGACATGTTGCATTCCACTGGACCTATCACTAGCATTTATTGGCTCTTTTTTGCAGGTACTTTGAAGGGAAGAACATAGAACAGCTAAATATAACTCAACTCATTCAGCTAGAAAGAGAACTGGACTCCACACTAGTTTACACCAGAGGAAGAAAGGTCAGTTGTCCAATTCAAACCCATGATCAACAGAACAGCCTTGTTTGTTGGTTGTGAGAGCTTGAAACTCTTCATTACTGCAATTATCTAATATCATGTTCCATCTATTTAACACACTTAACTACTCCTAAACAAAATGTGAGTGACTTAGCAATCGAAATACTGAAACATTTGAATAATGGTGATATGTAGACAGAAGCAATGATGAAGTCCGTAACAGCCCTCCATCAGAAGGTATGCCATCCTCTCTTTCTTTCAAATAAATTGGGCGTATTTATTGAAGCTTTGTGGTTCTGGATTAAGTGTTGTCAGTTCAAGTACTTCCGTTTTATTTATGCGCGCACCAAGAGTTAAGTTAGTTTTCTTAAGTGACTGCATGCAAGTGTCATGAATTGTTATGTGCAAATGAAGAAAGTTTATATGATGAACATTAAGAAAGAATCGAAACTGTCCAAGCCTGTCCCTACCATTCGTAAAGAACAAAGGTAGGAATCAAACTATGAAATCTACCACTGCCAAGCATACATGTACCAGTCATTTCTGTAAATTGTGGCAAGAGATTCCAGCATACACTAACAATAAAAATGATGGGAACGAAAACGATACCATGATTGAAAGCGAAGCGCTGTTTAGTATTTGATGGAACACGGAAATACTTTTATGCGACTCCTAGATCCATAAGCTGAGGTGGATTTAATCTGCAATAATCAGAATTAGACTTACTTGCCCCTAGAGGCTTACGCAGTTGCAAGAGGGGGTGCTTGATGGCTTCTAAACCAGATAAGCCATTCTCCACTGTACAGCTGCTCCTCCTAGAAGCAATATTAGTTACACGATGAGCACTTAAAATGCATGGAAGAGAATGGTACCTTTATTGAACTGCTGCCTGTGTTGCAAGGCTCTCATATAGTCACATTCTATCCGTACGGGTTCGTCATTCTTTGGATGGGTGTACAAAAAGATGGGACAAATCATTTAAGTTTGTTGCGTTAAATAATTGGATGGTAGGTGTTTTGTCAGGAGCATATCCACAGCCTGATATGGCATGTAACAAAATTCATTTGCATAGGAATACTAGGTAGAATGTGTTCTGTTTCAGTATGTTGTTTCATGGAAGTGAGAACATTTTCTAGAAGATGTGAGAGGCAGAGGAATGGGGTTGAGGAGGCAGGTAGAGACGGTTGCTGTTGGGAAAACAGATGGGGAGTGATTAATTATCATGAAAAACAATTCCTAATGATAAGAGGAACAAAGGATTGTCCCAAGAAACTTAGTGGTCTTTTCTCCTCACATTCTTGCAGTTTAGGCTTAATGTGTTGCTTTTCTTTAGGCTCTGGTTTTCCCCTTGAATTACTATGGGAGTACTAACTAGTAATTCCACTCAAAACAGCAAGAGAAAGCACAAAACTAAGAATTTGTAGCTAGGTTGTCAATAAATTACATGGGAATTTTTCTGATTGCTTCTTCACTTTCGCATTCAAGGTTTGGTGTGCAACTTTTTTCCTACTGGGCAGGGTCATTATTTTGTTGGCTTCTCTATTTCTCCTGTGTCTCGTGTTGCTTTCGTGTCTCCAAGATTAGGTCTCTTATTGTTTTAAGTGCCTAATAAACGTAGTGCTCTTGCTTAAGCTGTCAAGGTTACAAGCGGATCGATACTTTGCTAACTCCCATTTTCTATTACTAATTACAGGAACAAGATCTGACAGATGAAAATAATCTCATAGAAAGAGAGGTAAACTCAGTTGAAATATTCTTGTAAAATAAAACAAAACTTGAACAACTCGCCTAATATCAGATATGTACTGATCAGCTTGCCTCTCTGTATCATGAAAACCAGATATCTGCAATCATCAACAATGGCAACCTCGCCGGCCAGCATGGCCGTGTTGTTGAAGATCCGGATTGTGTTCATCCTTCTCCACTGGACTTGTTCCACTTTTAGCAAGATCTCAAAAGGACAGATGGCGAATCCCGGATGCTTACGTCTGGGGAATAACATATAGGCATTTATTATACCCACCTCGTGCCAGGTGGTGGTCAAAACAAATTATTAAGCATGTAACTAGTTGCCAGTTGGAAGCACAAGCCTTTACCAAGTGGCACGTCAGCTTACCTATATATATGTCTGCTCAGGATTGGGCCGTTAAGTTGGGTCCCTTATATGCTAGTAGTGCCTGTGAATAATTGCTGCATGCACGGCAGGCGTCATGTCTACCACGCATGGGGGTAGATGCCGGGATTGCGAGACCGGTCCGATGACCCTGCAGCTAGTAGTGGCTTCAGGATGGTTATCATGACTACTGTTGTTATTATGATCATAATAATCGCTGTTATTGATGTTATTTCCTTGCCTTGGTAGGAGAACATATATTTCACGGGGACTAGCTCGGGCTCTTTTAATGGCCGTCCTTCACGGTGCCGTATGCAAAAACTTGCATCCTATTTCTTGCAAAATGCCCTGTAATTTACACTTGTGAGCGGCTTATCGTTGTTTCAAGCACATGACAAGGCATCCATAGTTCTGACAAACATGTGATCTCCTCCTCCTTCTTGGCCCCTAACCCTGAGATCAGAACGATGAAACAACCTTAGCTGACATCTATATATACATCTCCTTTTTTTGAATATTGAAACTGGGAAACTGCCATATGCAGAGTGGAGAAATATCATGAAAAATGCTAAACTCGTGAGAGGTTGGAGAACCTCTAGGATGACGTGGCTCTTTGCATGGTTAGATTGACGTGGCAAGTATTGGAGGATGCATGGTGGCTAGATTCGCTGATGCACTCACGCAACAAGCTCCCGGCCCTGATGGGCTCGAGATCCTTGGATATCCCAAGTTAGAAAAAAGAAAAAGAAAAAAAGAAAAAGATGGTACTGTAGGTATTGAAATTAAGAGATGACATACCAGAGGAGGATGAACAAGGATTGAGAGATGAGAGATTTGGGAACCCCTCCCTGGCTCATAGAGTCTCTGGAGCCCCGCTAAGTTGCTTGGAAAGGAGGGTATAGATGTAAATCCCCTTGCCACTTGTGATCTCAAAGCATGATGATCAGGAGATGAATTTCTAGAATATTCGATGAGATATTGTGAAGCCTAGCTAGATGGTGAAATCGTCAACTTGGCAGAAGCACGTGTGTCTCCATTCGATGCATGAAAGCTCTTTGTATGCCTCCTTGTATATGATCAATAGGAGAGTACTAGTCCGTGCCTGAGCGAATAGGCACCGTGCTGTCTTTTTCTCAGACAAGCGTAAGTGGCTCCTCATTCCTGGTATTTTAATACTTGGTTAAGCTGTGCTTTTGTGTCCCGGCAGAGGGAGAAATGTTGACTCCTTGTATTCGGAGGGGCTGCAACCTTTTTTTCATGGGTATAAAGATACTTTTTCCCATTTTCAAAGGGCATTTGCCTTGATGATGATATCTATACAGGTGATAGATAATATATATATATACCCTGAATATATATATATATATAGAGAGAGAGAGAGAGAGAGAGAGAGGCAAGGTAGTTTTCCTTGTACACCAAATGGTGCTGTGCTGTGCACTTACTCCTTGATGGAGATGGGTCATTGCTTGCCAAAACAACCATCACGATCATATCAATTTTGCTCTTAGCTCGCCTTCACTGCCATTTGCTTTTTGCAATTGCTTTGACCTAATAGCTCGCGAGGGGCCAAAATCAGAAGAATAAAAAGGTCAGTGGTTAAGTTGGATTTATTCTTATAAAATAATCATGATAATCCGAACGAGTTGTCTTAATGGGTAAGGGAAGTGATTCTTTTTATTGACTTCTTGGGTTCGACTCTCGGGACCCCCCACCAGAGATAAAGGTGTGATTAGACAAAAAGTGTAAATTTGACAAGTTATTTTTTAATAATAAGAATACTCTATTCTCAAAGCAATTACATTTATAATCCTCTTCTTCATACTTGTAAAATAAGAGTTTCTTTGTTAAAATCTCTATCTATGCAGAATGGAGTTTTTCACGAGCTGGGCGTACTTACAGATTGTTGAAGTCTAAAATTTTAGGATGTGGAGAATGGAAATTTTGAGGTAGATTTAGAGTGCTTAAATGACTTTTGTATTGATAACGTGCTTTCTTTTGTAAGAAAACTGAAAGAAAAGAAGAAAACTGTTCGTTGTTTCATTTACTTGATATTTTTTCAAAACAGAAAACCTCGTATGAGTGTTTTCATTTATGTACCTTCCAAAAGTTATGCGTGGTTTTGTGTGGATGCTTTTGTGAGTACCTCTGAACTCTCTGCATCACGATGACAGCCATTTAAGGGATATCTTGTGTGCTAACAGGACTTGAAACACGATATCTTGTGTGCTAGTGGGACTTGGAGTTCAACTTTAAGAACTCACAACAAATCCAATCCCAATACTTAGTCATTCTTCAACAAACATAGAATCCTTTTAATAAATCACTGACCAGAAAAATATGTAAACAATTGACTAAAAAGAAAACACATTATGAGTAGGCAAAAGAGTAGAAGCTTATGAAAGGAGAGTTTTTTTTTTTTCTGTGGACTATAGCTAAGAGAGATGCTGTTGTTTTTCTGAATGAAATTTGACTTGGTGTGTACAGTTTGAAAAGTAGGTTTAAGAGAAGTTTTAAATTGTAGTTTTTCATAACCACTAAATGAACCCTAAAGGCTGTTGGCATCGGAGGCGGAGGAGGTTTTTGACGTGGTTGTGGTGAATGGCAAAGATATTATCCTCTGTAACTGTGAACGCCAAGTGCGATGAGAAAAATGGTTGGGGCAAAAGAAGACGACGTTTTGAACAAACATAAAGAGTCCACTGGTTTGTCTACGCAGAAATCCACAACTCGGCTATCCGACGTCAACAGTATGAACAGAATCAAAGCTATTACCACTGGTTCCCAATGTGCCATTTGCCAGAGTCTTCTTAGCTTCCTTCCTTTGTCTGAGCCTTCTATTACTTACCCACTAGGAGTAATGACGATTGAGGAGAAATGCTGAAGATTAGATTTGACTCTGCTTTATTAGCTGCATCCCCATGGACGGCACAGGATGTGGGAGTTCTCTTTCCTCTGGATGTCTCTGAGAAACGTTTAGATCTTTTTGTGAGGCTTGGCTATTTCACTCTGTAGGTGTTTGATTTCCTAGTAAGAGTAAACATCATGGATTTTTCTTCAGCAGTAGGTGATTGGTTGATTCTTGCTGTTTGGCAGCTTGGGGTCCAACCAGAAGATAGGTCTGGTATTCATTTACATATTCAATTCGGAAGAGCAAGATCGAGGAAGATACAAAATGTAACGTTACAGAGAGTTTAAGGAAGCATTTTCTCATCTTCCGATTTTCAGTGCATAGTTTCTTCTAGTTGAGTAGATATTAAGGTTAATCAGTGAATCCTGAATATAACAGGAATTAATAATAGGAACATAAATGGGAATACAACCTCAGGTTGAATTCAAATTCTATCAACTATCCACAAAGGCACACAGTGGGATTCTTGTGGAAAGACTCCTTTTTGAAACGTGCAAGGTGCAGTTTTATCTGGAGAAGGCTTGAATTCGAGTTTGAACAACGCCTCTAAGGGCACTACACCATGGTTCTAGAGCTGTAATCAACACATAAATCATAGGAACTTGCCCTGTTTTCGTATGCTGACTCTCGTAGCCATCGAAGCTGAGTTGCTGTCAACCATCTTGCTAATTATTTACCACAGACTAGACTTATGATCGATCACTAATTTCTAGAATCAGTTTATGGAAGCCCGCCCTTGTTAAAGTGTCGCGGCCAGACTTCCAGTTACTAGAATATGTACTTGAGGATCTACTAGCACATACTCCTTCTGTCTCTGCCTACGCGAAGGGTCAAAAAAGCCATAACCCGAACGGCAAGAGTAACGGCTTCAACATATAGATCAAGGAGACTGTTGCTCGCCTTGGCTAAGAAAGACAAAAGTGACAGGCAAACGTTTAAAATGCCGCCAGAGTTAACTGGCCCTTTACACATGCACCTGCCTAGCCATTTGTTTCTTTTATGATTTCTTTTATAAAGGCTCCACCTCCATTAATCTCTAAAGCAGGCAAAAAGAAGCCTATAAGTGAACAATTATTAGATGTTAGTGAAAGAAAAGTTGTTTCCTTTCAGCTTTGATAAAGAAAACCCACTACCAAAGCATACCTTCCCTCCCTTTATAACTCAACTCTCTTCTTTCTCACCAAGTTTCGCATCCCCACCTCCTTAGTCGCCAAGAAAATTAGTCCTATTCGCCCTCCTCCATATTTAAACCCTCTTGGTTGTCTTTTCTTTATCAAACCTTGAAGCAATACTCAGAAAGCTTAAACCTCAATCAGAGTAGAGAGAAAACGAAAACGAGATGAGTGCAGATTGGGGGCCGGTTGTTGTTGCAGTGGCTTTGTTCATCCTCTTATCACCAGGGCTATTGTTCCAGCTACCAGCAAGAACAAGAGTGGTAGAATTTGGGAACATGTACACTAGTGGGATTGCCATTCTTGTCCATGCTGTTATATACTTTTGCATAATCACCATCTTGATCATTGCAATAGGTGTTCACATACATGTCCACTGATTGTAGAATTCCTTTCTTTCGCGGGGATGAGTAATCAATCAGAAACACCCAGGCGACGGCCACTTCTTTATCATTATCAGTGCTTGCTTTCATTTTATTCTTATGCATGAGTTTCTTCTCTCTTTTCCTCCGTGTTACCAAATCTTCTTTGCTTGGTCTGGACTGCTTTGCATCAACATGCTAGGATAGAGGGAATAGATTTGCCACTTCCTAAAATCTCTCTTTTGATTCAAAACTCGTTAAAAACGATGCTTGATACTGGCAATGTCCCTCTTTGTCCTATTGATTATCTGTGTCTCAATTAATATAATAAAGTGATTGATCCTGCTAATGAACAATTTATCTCTGTAATTTGGTATGAGACTGCTGACTTATTGCAACTACCACCAAAACTGAGGTCTGGAGTCTATAGTTTTTTATTTATTTATTTATTTTCATTTTGACTACTTCACTCCATAGATAAGATATCATTTTGACTACTAATAAAAATCAATAGGACAAAGATGGTGACCGAACAAGAGATCTTCAGCATCTCTTGATTCTAATCGGCCTACAGATGCAATGGAACTCTATGGCATTTCCTTGTGTTTATGTTTATTTTATTTCTTTCTTTTAAACAAGAACCATTGAGCATTTATTTTTCAATGGGCCTTCTAACTAAATTTCCACAGCAACAAAATTACAAGGATTCACATACACTGACTATGATTAACAAGTCTTTAAACATTCAATGGATCCCAATAATATCGATGATGGTATGTATGCACCGTGTATCAATGGAAAAACAGAGCACGCATTCAATTTCAAGCACTCATTTAATCAACCCAGCACTAGAAGATCAGTGCTTCATGCTTCTTATTCAAATTACTGGGATTAGCAGCCAAGATTCTAATAGATCATGATCGTTAACTATAAGAGACTATCTCTTCTTTAGCGAAAAAAAGGAAGAAAAAACATAGAAAGACACATAGATCTTGCCCATCCATCAACAACGTCGTCAAACAAACATACCAAGTACTCGAGTAATCAGCCAGTATAGATGTGAACATGAACAGCCAAGATGAGGATGGCATAGGCAGTGAAAAAGATGAGAGTATGAACAGCTATAGCCTTTCCATTCGTCTTCAAACTCCCGAAATCCACATGCTTGTTGTTTCCTGGTAACTGAAATAAAAGACCAGGTTGTAGCAACACAAACAGCACCACCCCAATTACCACTGGCCCCCAGTCTGCCATTTATGTAGCTCAAAAGACAGGTGGGGTTGTTTAGTTTTTTACTTGTTTTTAAGAGAAGTGGTTAATTTCGTTAAGCTAGCTTGAAGACGAGGCTATGGCGATAAGGTGGAAGTGAATAGGTTTTCTTTTTCCTTTTTTTAATCTTTGTCAAGCTTCGAGGGTGGCCTATGGTATATGGGAACCTGAAACAGTAGTTAAAAGCACAAGAAAAGCAGTGTGCGTCATTTTCCTTGGTCGGTGACCGTCAACACAGGAATGAGCGACGTCGTTTCTGGCACCCTCCTCCTTCTATTTTCTTCAACAACAAAAAATGATAGATTCTTGTTGTTTCAAAAGTATATAAATTTAATCTTTTCGTTCATTTTGTTTTGAGAAATAGAAAATAAAAATAAAAAAATAAATTGAGTTTTTATAATAAGGGACAATTAATTCCTATTTTAAACTTAATCTTTTCATTCATTTCATAATCTTTTCTGATTTATTTTTTCATTTTATTTAAGAAATAGAAAGGAAAAAAAAAAGTAATAATGAAAGATTAATAAGAAAAGAATTCATTTTTTGATACAAAACTATTAAACAAAGTATACAATCAACCCAGTCAAAAGACTATTTAATTAATTGTTGATACTATAATGATTAATTGACTTGTTTTAATAAACTATAAGGACTGAATTCGTAAATCACTCGTTCTTCTTAGGAAGTAAAGAATCTTCAAAAGAAAAGCCCAGGCCCATGACTTTATATAAATAATAAGGACATTAGAGATTTTTAATCTCGAGAATGGGCCCCAGTGATGGAAAAACTCATTAAAAGCCATGCTGAACGGCTATACACCAGCTTTCAAGGGAGTGAGGTAACGTGATAATGAAGTAAATTATAAATTTCCATAAATATCTTTTTTTTTCTATTTTTTAAAATAAAATACACTGGAAAAGAGCATGAAATGATAGGGAAAAAAAAACCAATTAATTCATTTCTTAAAACAAGAGGGTTAAATTTATAATTTACTCAAATACAGTGGACAAAATTAAGAAAGGCTAAATAATGGCAATCCAATTCCACTATGGCTCAAGACAATAATGCAAGCAGATGGACCTACAAACTTTCAATCCGTTTGGCTTGATTATTCCTTGAAGCAATCCTCTTTTAGTGTGTGTGTGTATAGCTTTTGTTGCGGTTTAAAAAAATATTTTTAATTATGGTTTTAAAAAAATGTGTTTTATTAAGATTATTGTGAAATAAAATTTTACATGCAAAATAAATAAATAAATAACAGTTATTTTAGCTATTATAAAATAATGAAGGTTTAAAACCCAATTTAATATAAAAAATAAAAATTATTTGATTAATCAAATAATTTGTTTTATAATTGCTGAAAAATAAAAACTATCGCAATCAAATATTCTCTTATTAATATAATTAAAGGTGATAGTGCGTTTAACCATACTGACATTAATAGAAAATGACCTCTTCCTTATCCAACTAGCTCAAAAAAAGCTTATAAAGTGAATGATTGATAAGATAATTCATTACTGTGTTCATGGAGTTCTATTCTCGGATATATTCGGAATCTTTATCAGTATTAAGAATTAAATTCTAAATAAATTTTAATCTATAAAAATAAATCAGAGATTAACTATTTTAATTTATAATTTTTAAAAAATAATAATAATAAAGTTATTTTTTTCTAAAATATTCATTTATTTTTTAAAAATATCTTTAAAGAAATAAAATGAAGATAACAAGAATAATATAAAATAATTAATAAATTAAAGTTTATATAATTTATTTAATTATTCTATATAAACTATTAAAGAACTATCAACTACCCTCTCTCTGGGAGTTGAAAGGAAGATATAAAAATATAGTAACCAAAGCCTTTTTGGTATACTGTGCTTCATTCTCCTCCTCCTCCTCCTCCTCCTCCTCCCCCCCCCCCCCCCACCAAGTCTTTCAAAAGCTGAGCTGTAAAGAAGGAATTTAGAGATTTTATAATGAAGGATTGGGCTGCTCCTCTTATAGCTGCTGCTTTGTTTGCATTTCTGTCACCAGGGCTGGTCTTTCAAATGCCAGGGAAGGAACGGCCTCTTGATTTCTTGAATATGAAAACAAGTTTAGCTGCCATGTTTGTTCATTTGGTTATCTACGGCCTGCTTCTTATTCTGTTTCTTGTTGTTCTTCACGCCCACCTTTATGTCTAGTGTTCATCCAGTGTTTAGTGCTCTAATGCTCTGCTGGGATTTTTGTAATTAGGTTCCTCTTCTCTTTTCAATTAGCGTGTTGTTGTGCGCTATATAAAATCTGAATTTTCCTTTTCTTTAGGGTTTGGTTGTTCTTATGGCTGCGTCGCAGCCATCTCTAGCAACTCTTTGAACAAAGAGTTTAGCTTTCCCAGGTATGACACAAACATGTGCTTGTGTACAGGATGGTGTTCCAGTGACCCGGCATCACGAGTAACATGATAGCTGGTTAGTCCAAAAAGCTCTGTAGTCAAGATCACTTTTTGAAAATGGTGGTTGTGGATCACGACAAAAAGCTCTGTATCATAGGTATCTGACACCCTTTTTCATAAAAAAAGAAAAGGAAAAAAAAGAGCATAGTGCTCAAAATGCAGTGCCTGATTCTCTCACCGTGTACCAGTTTGATCTCCACGTTTTAACACAGAATTGTTAGCTGGATCCTGGACCTGAATGTTTGGTGATGGTTATTGTATACAAACAATGAAGATTACCAAATAGATAAAACCATAAACAGCAAGGATCCAACACTATACAAACAACCATCTGGCTGCCATTTGAGCCATGCAAGTTGCGATTTCTAAATATACAATCCATTGTGCTTGAAATCTTCAACCTAGTCATCTTCAACCTAAATCTTTGCTTCTCTCTCACTAGCAACAGTTCTTCAGTGACAGGAAAAGCCAACCTATGGTGCGTAGTGCTTCCTAAATATACAATCCATTGTGCTTGAAATAAGTGTCATGTTTATGAAGTTGCTCTGCAAGTAAATCCAGTCTCGTCTGTTAATTGATTTAGCCAAGAATTCCAACTTGAAACCACAAAGCAAAGACAGAACTGCATTAGATTTGACTAAAGAAATCAAGTACAAAGATTTGCTACACGAATCAGTTTCAAAACATCTATCATGAAATGGGAAAAGAAAAGCAGAGTTGTCACAATTCAAGAAAATCAGAACGATTAAGATCTCACATCCCTGTGTGACAGGCAGATCGGCATTCGAAGGCTATGAACCTACATACACGTGGACACCAATAGCTAACAAGAAAATGCAAATGAGAGCAAAGTAGAGGATGGAGTGAACCAGTATGGAAGCTCCACTGGTCTGAAAGTTGCCAAACTCAACTAATCGCTGACGACCCGGTATCTGAACCAGCAAACCTGGTGTTAAAAGTATAAACAGCACCACCGCCACAAATACTGGTCCCCAATCCGACATCTTCTCCCTTGCTTTCCTTACTGTGTGTCTCAATTCTCTCCTGTAATTAAATTGAAATCGTGGATTTGAGAAAATGGGATTATAAAGGCAAGGTATTGCTTTAAGAAGAACGGACAAGGATTGATGACTAGGAAAAGTGAAGGTAAGAGAATCAAGCTTCGGGTTCCCATTTTCTTAGCTCCATCACATGGACTACAACTAAAAAGGAAACTTCCACCGAAATACTCAAATCTACCTCGTTTGGATTGCTCAAAAGCACCTTGTGAGATAAAAACACAGAGTGCTAACTTTTTGTGGATCTCCTCCAAGATCACACCGCTGTCCTAAGATGTGGATAGACTAATAACACGGCCCACTTGATGAATATTTTCCACTTCAGAATAATGATTCATGGACATGAGCTTGAAGCTTATTATTGAGTCCCACGGTGTGGATCATTCCATCTTTAATCCACAGAACCCCATCATGGCCCATTAGAACCTGGACTCCAATCTTTGAAATGAAGTCCCTGTCATCTATACCCTCCCACTTCCTCCTATGAACAAATCAACCCATTACCATTTAGCGATTCGAAATCCCTGCATGCAAGATCAAACTCAGGGTATAGATTAGAGCCATGTGAAGATCAAACTCAATTCAAGCTCCCATTTAAACCCCATCATTACCCGTTAATTAAGAAAATTAAAAGACGGGTTTTTGCTTCTGTTATTCAACCAATAATTTAACAATTGGTTCAATTTTTGCTCTTTTTTATGGTTAATTATTGTTTATTTTGATTTCTTAAGTTGTAATACTTTGTTTTGTTTGGATGGAAGAGGATGGATTTCTATTGAGTGGTAAATTAGAGGGGAATGATGTAGCGTTTTTCTACATAATTGGTAAGTGTCCAATTTGCTATGATCATGGGAGTTTTTAAACTACTTTTTTTTTTTTTTTACTTTTTGTGATAAAATCATCCGAAAGAGTCGCATAATGTTTATAAAAATCAAGATTTTTAAATTTCTCGATTCGGATTGGCGTGTTTATGCTGCTCAGCGTGCAATGCCCAAGGTGTTTACGTTAGAGAAAGACAGTGAGGTGAAGGGTTTCAAGAGCAGATTGGTCTGTTAAACTAGTCATGTGGTTTGATAAAATGGAGCAAAAATAATCTATCCGTCGACAGCAGGGTTCGAACCTGCGCGGGCGAAGCCCAACAGATTTCAAGTCTGTCTCCTTAACCACTCGGACATATCGACGATATTTGATTCGAGTTCCTGATTTTAATATATTATTTTCATTATATACAACTCAGCAAGCAACTACTCTAGAATGACATTTGCATCAAAGAACAAATTGACATTATGTTTTACATGACTCTCGCAAATTAATTTAAATTATTTTTCTGTTTTTTATTCAAAATAATATAAATATGAATAATATCTTTATCTAAATAAATAAAAATTGTTACTAAATTGAGTAATAATTTTAATTTAATTTAATTAAAATTTGAAATTTCAAACTTTTAACTTATAATTGAAAACTTATTTTTCAATTATAAATGAAATTCAAAAATCAAAATTAAAAACATTATGTCAAAGGTGATATGGTAGCTTGAATTTTATTTTTATTTTTTGGTAGTTGAGAAACTCTTCATGATGACTCCTTTAATGCAAAGGCTTTTGGTACTTTTGGTATGTGATTAAGTAGGAAGAATTATAAAGAATTTGTTTAATCTTGTATTTTTAAAGTATATTTGAAAAAAAATAAAATTTTTTATTTTTTTATTTTTAAATCGTTTTGATATAGTGATATTAAAAAAAAATTAAAAATATATTTTCTATCTCAATATTAAATATCATGAAGATGTACCTTGCTAATTGCTAGGTAGTGGCATTATTTGACCCCATTAGGCTAACTATACATGTGAAGATAAGTTTTAATCCTCGCCATTATTGAGCAAAATGGGCTAAAATTGATAATGGACCGTTATAAATTATTTTAATAGAAATCCAAGAAAATCGAAGACGACGACGACGACTATATACCAAACCCAATTTGTTTTCTATTATTTCTTTTTCACTAACATATTTAAATCATAGTTCATTATTCAAATGAATGGTCCGCCGTCCACTTGATCCGACGGTACGAGAGATGGTGGAGAAGAATCGTTTTGCAGAGCAACACTTGTCCAATTGATCATATAAAATCGACATGTCCATTCATGCATGGAACTTTTTTTTTCTCTACTTGATTAATCAAATAAAAGTGACATGTACATTCATTTAGAAATTTAAAGGATTATCATATTAAAAATTATTAGTTAAAAATTAAATTAAATTAATTATAACTTAATTAAAATATATTTTAAAATTAAAAATTAAAATATAATTAATACAGAGAATATATTTTCAAATCTAAAAAAATCAAGTAAAGACTTGATTAAATTAATTTCTAAAATTATCCTGAATTAATAAATAAATATTATTTTAAAGAAAAATTGATACTTTATCAATTTATAAGGTTTTTTTCAATTATTCTATAAATAGTAAGGTATACTTTTTATTTTTTAATAGTTGTCTGTTAGATAAAAAAATTATATAAGTCATAAAATAGAAAGCTAATATTCTAATATAACAATCTCTCTTTTCTAAATATGGATTTATGAGATTTATCACTAGAAATTTGTGTGAATTATTTTTGGAGACTAAACAATTGAATAACTTATACCTTACAACAACTTAATTTTTAAAGAATTATTCAAAGCAAAAAAAATCAGATCTTCATATAATAAATCTCTAAACTATTCTATATTTATCTAATAAAATCTTAGAAACTTTCAAATAATTTGATTTTATTATTTTCATTGTGTGTGTATTGAAAGAGTGTATAAAATAACCATTGATAAAAGAAATTAGATTAATTTAAAATATTTCGCGCTAAGAGGGCCACAAAAAACAACTGAAGTTGTAATTTTTAAATTGATATTTTTGGTTGTCGAGCCTTTACGGGTTAGATTTTCAAGCTACTGAAAGTTGTCCTTTGTCAAAAAGAAAAGGGAAAAGAAGGAAAAAGGTTGGCTTTAGTATAATATGCTCTTCTTCTGTATATTATAAGCAATGCCCGCGTAAGTGGTGATTGTAATTTGGACTAACAACAAACAAACAAACAAATGAAATGGACAATAGAGAGAAACCAAACCAGAGACATCATAATCAAGCCTGGCCTTAATAATAACTAGATAAAAGGTGCAGAACACCCTCTTCAACCCTTGCGATTCATCCTCTCAAAAGATTCACAAAGTAGGTGACAATTACATCAACATAATTAGACATTTTAAAATATTTTTTATTTTTTTATTTTAAATTAATATTTTGTATATTTTTAGATTATTTTGATGTGTTGATGTCGAAAATAATTTTTTTAAATAAAAAAAATATTATTTAATACATTTCCTAATAAAAAACACTTTAAAAAATAATTATAATCACACTTTTAAACATACTCGTAAAGTTATTCGTGGCCATGGGTGGTTGGAGTTTAAGTTCATAATTGTATTCAACTTAGCTTTTTATATTTTATAAATTTTATCCGTTTAGTTTTTTTGGATAAGAACAGGTTATGTATTTTATATTTGGCTAATTTTTTATGAACATCCCAATATTAGATATAATTTTTATATCTTATACCATCTTTAAATTCTAGTTATCTCACTTCTTTTCGCTAACAAAGAGATAATATAATTTTTGTTTCATTAAATAAATCTAATGGGAATTCCACTTATAAGAACATTGTAATCAAAACATTTCTAGATAATATATTAACAAAAGAAGTATAAAATATCTGAGTTAAATAGATTGATCGGGTTTAAAAATTTAAACCCACCACTCGACCTATGATGTTTATTTATTAGATTTTTTTTATTTATTATCATATATAATATTCATATTATTTAATTTTAACGGGTGGATTCAGATCATATAATACAAATATTACAAATAAACTGATTTTTTTAACACTCCTAATTACATTAACATGATGCACAAAGCCCTCCAAATATTAATTAGCAACTAGTACATATCTCCGTATGCCCACTTGCTGAACAATCAACTTGAAATCTTGTTCCGATGACGATGAACCAACCACGCTGCAAATCATGTTGGATAAGAAGAGGGATGGTTGCTGTCTCTCGTGGATGCCATCTGACGTTTTGCTGCCTGAAGGGGCATTTGTTTAAATTATTTGTTTTTCTTTATCCCTTTTGTGATATAAAAAACTCAGAAGTTCCTTTCTTGATTAAACGAAGAAGCGAATCCAGTCTTCTTTACAAAACCCTGTTCTCCATTTGCTCAATTTCACTTCATCATTTCATTGATCAAGAAACCACAAAGAATCAACAAATACCAAGAAACTTTTCTTTTTTTGTTGCTTTGGTGGTGATGGGCAAGTTACATGAAAGATTTGCTGGGTTTATCAATAATAGATGGCTGGTTTTTGTGGATACAATCTTGTGCAGGGATCGATTATTTATTTGGTAGCATATCACCAGTTATAAAGAGTTCTTTGAACTATAATCAAAGGCAGCTTGCAAGTTTAGGTGTGGCTAAAGATCTTGGTGATAGTGTTGGTTTCTTGGCTGGTAGCTTATCAGAAATCTTGCCTTTATGGGGTGCTTTGTTAGTTGGTGCTGTGCAGAATCTTGTTGGATATGGTTGGGTTTGGCTTGTGGTAACAGGCAGAGCTCCTGTTTTGCCCTTATGGGCTGTGAGTATCTATTGACCTTTTGACTTTTATCATGGTTTAAAGTTGATGATTTGTTTGGTCCGTTTATGTAAAATTTGGAACTTTTTGATACTTTACGTTGCTTGAAAAGGATCTTCTGCATTCAATTTTTTTTTCAACTCCTATGGTGGATTGTTGTGGTTGTAAATCTAGCTTTGATTTTGACTTTATCTCTGTTTTTGTTGAAGATCTCTGTTATTGCAAGTTAATGCTTTCAAGTTTTTAGTTTTTATGTTTCATCTATTCAAGTTGGTCTCCCAGATATTTATGATATTTAATAAAATTCTACAGCAATGGGTCGTTACTCTTCCTTCTCTTTTATTGTGTTTTTCTTTATCCTAATGGTGCATGTATCAGAGTGGCCTATAAATTTTTTCAAGGGTTTAGTATTGAAGTTGAAAGTATCTTTCATTTCGTCTTTTTTACCTTTAGTGTTAGATAAATGTCCGGTGCAGTATTTTTTCCTAATATTTTCTTCTTCTTTCTTCACATGGTAATTTTTTTCTTCTTGTTTATTCCTCATGTGCCTACCATGGTATGATTCTTTCAATAGGTCTATCAATTACTGAATAGACACAGCGAGTTATGTTGTAAGGGAGGATGTTATGGTTTTAGAATTTATTGTGTGATTTTAATGGATCTGGGGGCATTCCTTCATGCTCGCAACAATCATGTGGGGTTTTGATTTGCGGGACCAAATTATGCAAAATGCATATGACCTATAGACCAGGAAACATGTGTGCTTTACCAAAAGGTAAATTTCTTGAATTTGTTTGGTCGGCAGTATCATGGCATTTGCTGGGAATTAGTTGTTGCCAAACCAAAAGGCAAGCGGTGGTTTAGTTTAAATACGCATATTGGTTTCTTGGAAAAACGTATATAAACAATCAATAGAAACTCAATACCTTTTGGAAAAATAACTTATAGAAATCTCAGATTTACTGTAGAATATAAAGTTGTATCCGGTTCTACATGTTCTGGACCAGCTTAATTAATCATACCATGATAAAAGTAAACCTGCTTCACAGGATGTGTGTTTTCCCATTGTCAGATTTCATCTCTTAGGAGAAGGATGGTATGGTGACAAGAATCGACATAGAAAGATGATTTTACTGAAGATCTAGGAGGAGTTATTTGACATAGAATTTGGAAACAAAATGAGATGTCATAAATGTTTTAAATAAAACTTAACTTAGTGATACTGTTTTGAGTGGATTCCCTGCTTCTAATAGGCCTGCATGTGGTTGCGATAGGAATATATTCATTGGGATCAGGCTGATGCATTCTTGGTTGCCATAATCTCTTCTGCTATTCCTGACTATTAGAGTAACTTTTTTCTTAGGAAACTTTCATCCTATCATGTGCATGTATTTTTTATCCTAAGATTTAATGAAACCTTACAGTGCTTGCCTGGGATAAGTTGCTAACTTGTATAATTGTGCAGATGTGCATTCTTATATTTATAGGGAACAATGGTGAAACCTACTTCAACACAGCTGCTCTAGTTTCTTGCGTGCAAAACTTTCCAAAAAGCCGTGGCCCTGTTGTGGGAATTCTAAAAGGCTTTGCTGGATTAAGTGGTGCAATTTTGACCCAAATATATGCAACGATCCATTCCCCTGATCACGCATCTCTCATTTTTATGGTTGCAGTTGGGCCAGCAATGGTAGTCATTGCTTTGATGTTCATCATCAGACCTGTTGGAGGTCACAGACAAGTCAGACCATCTGATGGCACAAGTTCCACATTTGTATATGGTGTCTGTCTTCTACTGGCTGCATATTTAATGGGGGTTATGCTTCTTGAAGATCTAGTTGATTTGAGTCACACTGTGGTTATAATTTTTACAGTAGTTTTATTCGTCCTCCTCTTGATTCCTATTGTGATTCTAGTGTCAATGAGTTTTTTCCTTGATCCAAGAGATCCAGTAGAAGAGCCTCTTCTACCTGAGACACCGAAACAAGAACCTGGAAAATCTGTACAGGAGACCCCTGAGGTAATATTCAGTGAGGTTGAAGATGAAAAACTCAAGGAAGTAGACTTGCTACCAGCATCAGAGAGGCAAAAACGGATTGCACAGCTGCAAGCAAAACTGTTCCAAGCAGCTGCAGACGGAGCAGTGAGGGTCAAGAGGAGGAGAGGTCCACACAGGGGCGAGGATTTCACCTTGATGCAAGCATTGATCAAGGCAGACTTCTGGCTTATTTTTTTCTCACTTTTATTGGGATCTGGATCTGGACTGACAGTGATTGATAATCTTGGTCAGATGAGCCAGTCTCTAAGGTATGATAATACACATATATTTGTGTCCATGATTAGCATTTGGAACTTCCTTGGCCATGTTGGCGGGGGTTACTTCTCTGAGATTATTGTCAGGTAAAAACTAATTTCTTGTCTCCTCTACGCTGGATGGATTTTAATGCAAGTTTTGATAGACTCATTCCTCTCCCTTGTCTAACTAATATCATTCAGGGACTATGCTTATCCAAGGCCAGTGGCAATGGCCATTGCCCAACTTGTCATGGCAGTCGGGCATGTCTTCTTCGCATTTGGATGGCCCGGGGCATTGCACATTGGTACCCTGCTGATTGGACTCGGCTACGGGGCTCACTGGGCAATTGTGCCGGTTGCTGCCTCAGAGTTGTTCGGTTTGAAAAAATTTGGGGCCTTGTACAATTTCCTCACTCTGGCAAATCCAGCAGGTTCACTTGTCTTTTCCGGTCTAATTGCTAGCAGTATATATGATCGTGAAGCTGAGAAGCAAGCTCATGGAAACAATTACCTCGTTCAGAACTCAGAGTCAATTTTTCCAGGCATGTTTGGTCTGAATGAACCGCTAAAGTGTGAAGGTTCCATATGCTACTTCCTTACTTCTCTGATCATGTCAGCATTTTGCGTTGTCGCGTTTGTCTTGAGCATGATTCTTGTGCATCGAACAAAGATTGTCTACACACACCTCTATGGAAAACAACGGAGTTGACTTGCACATGAGAACTAAAGCAGGCATTTATAACTAGACTACATCCAGTTATAGCAGTTTGTGTGTTTTCAGAGAAAGTTTTTGATGGATTTCTTCACATTTGTGTATTCACATTGCCAGTTGGCTGAGTCAAGCTCCCCACAATGAACTCTCAAGTAATACTTCCTGGATGTTATTCTTGGAATGTTGCAATTGTTGTATATTTTTATCTTTCTGTTTGAACATTCACAATGGTGATTTTTTGGCAATTAAGTCAGTTTTGTTCATCAAGTCTTTCTTCTTTATGGATACACAAGATTTGCTAAGTTGGCCATAAATATTATTCCCATCTGGTTTGAAAAAGTAGAATGCTTTTGATTCTTGGTGGCTAAAACCAGTTCTATCACAAGGTTACTGCTAGGTGGCCTGATTTTGCAACCTTCTATTCGCAATCTTGTGGAAAGGATTGTGCAAAGAATCTCATACACTTATAAATCTTATTTTTCTAAGTAATGTTTAAAATATCAATACTAGTAAATTATTAATGATATAAATCATTCAGGTTATCTTTTATGTTTAAAAACAATGTGTCTAATGTTAGATTATTAGCTTATTATTTATTATTTCTTTTTATATTATGTACTTCAAAAAATTACATCAACTAAGACACATTTGATAACAAATATTCTTACAAAAGAAACTAAAAGAGGTGTGAAATTTCTCTAGCAATTTCACGTGGGTTCTTTCAGTGTTGTAAAAAAAAAGAGCATTGGATTGATGTTTGGTTTAGGTAAAAACAAAATTGATTTTATTGGTTTAATTAGTTCTTCAGGGAATATCTCAAAAACTGAGAATTCAAGGATTAATTTTAACAAAATGGAGAAGAAATAGGGAGAATTATTGGTGTTTGGGAGAGGTCGCTGCACTTGGGTGGCGTGTGTGGGCCTCTAACGTCTACTTCCTTCCTTTCTTGGTGTCATCTTAGAGACTGTTTGTTTACACGGTAGAGATTGTGTTTAAAGTAAAATACAGGAGTTAAGTGTTTGGTAAAGAAAAAACCATTAATTATTGTTCATGGGCCCCATTAGTTTCTGTGTTTGCAAGGCATGATTAGAAGAAGCAGTCAAAGACTATTTCATGTAATTGCACTGTTCAATAAATAATGTAATTAATATGCATTGTTCATATGAACAGTGTAAGAGAATTGCACTGTTCATTTAAAAAATAGTGAACTTGGGTAAAAACAAATTTGATTTTATTGTTTTATTTAGTTCTTCAAAGAATATCTCAAAAACTGACAGTTCAAGGATTAATTTTAACAAAAAAGGGAAGAATTAGGGAGAATTATTGATGCTTGGGAAAGGCCGCTGCACTTGGGTGGCGTGTGCGGGCCTCTAACATCTACTTCCTTCCTTTCTTGGTGTAATCATAATCAACTTACTGAGGTTTACCACCGCTTGCGACGTATGTTGATGTGGATACCCTTTTTTGCTCTTGTAAGCCATTTTTCTTCTCTTTCTTTTCTCTCTTCTCACTTTGATTTCAGTGCCTAACAATCTCAAAAAACTAAAGTGGGTCTGTCAAACTTTATTTTGTATCAAATTTTGTGTTTATTTTTTTAATTATTTTTTTCACTAATATATATATTTTTTAATTTTATTCTTTAATATTTAATTTGCTGGGAACTAGGTTTTGTATTTTTTATTTGCATTCTATAAGATAATCTCAGTCTCATGATCCTGGTTATTGGTTTGGAACATTTACTCAAGCTGACTTGAGTATTTTTTTAAATGATTTTATTTTATTTTATCTTTTAACATTAAGTTAATTTGTAATTGAGGTTCATCATTTTCTTCAATTCTTTTTTTATAGAGCTATCACAGCTTCTTAACCTAGATCACAAGTTTGGTGGGTTAAACAGGGTCGTCTCTGGTTTTCCTTTTGTTTTCTTTAGAATAAGATTTTTTTTTCCGCGGTTTCATCCTCTAAATATTTGGTTAGTTGGTGATTGAGCTTTGTAATTTCTTTTAATTTGCTTTCAATGAAGTTATCCCACCCTAATAATCCATGTCACCAGTTTGGAAGATTTGCTAAAATTGACTCCAGATGTTTCTCTTGCCATTTTTTTAAAAATATAACTTGTGTTTTTTTTTTCATTTTTGTCCTTCAGCATTGAATTAGTTGGGAATTAAGCTTCATAATTACTTTCGATTTGATTTCTATTAGGTTATTTCATTCTTATAATTCATGCTATGGATTTATCCAATTTAACTGGGTTGACTTGAGCCTTCTTTTTTCTTAATGTTTTTAGATTGATTTTATTTTTCAATTTTGTCCTTCTTTGTTTTGTTTGGGAATAGAGGTTTGTATTTTTTTTTTAACTTTATATAAGGTCATTACTAGTTATGAATTTTGCTAATTAACTAGGAATGGTTCGGGCAAATTCAATTTGCCATCTTCTTTATATTTAAAAAGAAAGGAAATCCATGGTATATCACCATCTCAACATTTAAAAAAGTAGTTCTGTAGTGCATATCATAATGTTGACATGTTTAATAATAAGAGGGATACAAATTTCTTGATATTCCAAGATAAAATTGAACTATTAGTGATATCATCCTTGCTTTAGCTCTTTCTTTTGTTTTCTTCTCTTGTTCATGAGTAAGGAGACAAGGTAATAGAATCGCTCATGAGCTAGCAAGACTTTCCTCTTGCTATTAGGAATAAAGGATTTAGTTAAAAGAAGTCCCTTCTAGTTTGGAGATTGGAGAAGCCCATTGCATTGCTTTATGTTCCTTGATTAATGAAAGAATCTTAAATTTTTTTAAATAAAAATCACACTTACTATTATCTTAAAACTTTGAAATTAAATATAATGATTAAAAATAACTTGACCAGTTACTATACATGTTTTTTTAACGATAACAACGCTTCAAAACAAGTAACTTGCAACCTCAAACAATAATTGTTAGAATTTTCATGAATTATGATTGTACAGTCTGTCCCGATACTTCCTTGGCCACTTGTCTTAACTCGCACCCTTCCATGCTTTCTTATGGCAGTGGCAAAAGCTCCATTAAAATCGCTCGAGCTATTAGCAAAATCATTGACAGTTGGCTGGGAAGCTGGATCCGTAAACAACACCTCATCTGAAGTGAAAAATCCTTTACCATTAACCAAATTCTGGAAATATACATTGTCAAAGGTTTGTGGCGTTACAGGGTCCATGTTAATGGCTTTGTTGGGGTCTACATTTCAAGGACATCCATCCATCAACTGCTTGGCATAATCTTGATTGAGAGAAGGGTCAACAGGAGAGGACGAGGAGAATGAGTAGAGTCAATTCACAAAGCAGCTGCAATTAGAGAAGCCTAGTGTGTGGGCTCCTGACAGTGCAATCATATCAATCTGGCTAAGGTTATTTCTTGCAAATGTTAGGAATATTTATGATGGAAACAAATATGGAGTTGGTTTAGAGGTGTGAAAACACTATCTTTAAAGTATTTATTTGTCCTACACAAAGACAACACTTTCAGGATTCAACTAAGCCCTCTAAACCTCTAAAAGAATGAGAAGATAAGACCAAGAAAAGAATGTATGTTTTTTTTTATTGTATTTCTTTTCTGTACAGTAACATGTTTTTATAGATTTGAAACATAATGATAAAACAATATGACTGTTCATCAAATATTATGACCGTTGATGAAATATTATGGTCGTTCATCGAACAATATGATTGATGATGAAACACTATGATTGTTCATATTAAATTTCAAGTTCCAAATGCTATATTTTGATATTATAAATATCCATATAATAACATTAGAAAACCAAATAAAAAAATTTGTCCATCATGACTTAATTTACTACACAATAGAAACCATACTTAAGAAACATTAAAAGGGAGTGTTTCTTTTCAATATGGATAAATATTTTTTCTTTATTCATTTATAAATCACACCAACAGCAAATATAGCGTTAAGTTGAGAAAGATTGAAGCCAGGTTCTGGCAATATTCCTTTCACAAGTGATGCTTTAGAAACCAAGCCATCACGACGTCCTAATTCTACATTGAATGAAGGATCTTCAGCCTGAGTTTTGATCACACAAAACCCAATGGTTAAGTTAGTTTATGCTTCCAAGGAGAAATACTAGAAAAATTAAATATAATTAGTTTGTGCATTCCCTTACCAGGACTACGACATCCCTAGCAGGTATAGAAATTAAGTATATAGTTTCTCCTTCGACTTCTTGCTTTGCCTTCACTACTGCATCAAATCCATCCCCTGCAAGAGAGAGATTATCTGGAGCATCCTTCTCTGCGTCTCCATTTGGTGAAGAAACCATTGTTGAAGCATCACAACCCTGTTAGATTGCAAGTAGAACAGCTAGAGAAACTCATATGGAGGTCGGCAGTATTGAAAGCCTAGTAGTTGAAATCGCCAAACAATTCACCTAGAGAAACAATTGGGATAGTAATAGAACATCCAATCTCCTATAGTTCGAGGTATCATTGACAATACCCTGGGACAAAGAATTCGACATTTTTTCATGACACGGTTACTGAGGTTTTAGAACTTAAATTTTCATCAATGGAATCAACAAAAATTATGACTGCATGTATATTACGTATTGCATGTACAAGAACTACGCTAATTAGTTCACCATGGTGATCATTTACAGTGCTTGGACACGCAATCAAAAGGCATTATGATCAGTAGCAGCCATGGATGATGATGATGATGATGATGATTAATTCATGAATACGGATGTATTGAAGAGTATCAACTGCAAGTGTCAAAAATGGAACAAAAGAGAATCAACACCGTACCGTAACAAAGCAATCATGAAAAAACAGAGGAAGAGTTGCTGGGATTGTAGTGAATGTCTGGTTAAACTTTGTGGAAACTGCCTTCTTCACTAGAGCTTCCACGTTAGGACGAGGGAGGCTGGAGAAGTCTTCTACTAGCTGTCCCTCTGCCCTACCTATGTCCATGATCAAAACCATCATCAGCAAGAGCATGCAACCTCTCTCCATTTCCTCCACAACCTAGCTAGCTGTGCAATCAATCACCTCTTTCTCATGAATACTCCAAAAGCCAAATGTGTTAATTTATACATTTGGAAATAGAGAGAACAAAAGAAAACAAGAACGCTAATTCCACCCTTTAAAATATAATTGCAGGCAATTGCCTTGTGAACCAAGTCGATGCGGTGCGTATAAGGATTCAAGTCTACTATTCTCGTCATCTTGGACGTCGTCGTCGTAATTTAGCATGAAGGTCGGTAGAAGACCTTAGCTTTCTACGACCACCTATCCAATAAGATGTAGCCACATCATCTTCATTATTTCATAGGTGTCTTACTAAAACAATATGCATTGGAATAAACAACACGATGTCGTAATCTTCAAGCCATAAGTTACATTTATGAAAGTTATGTCCATTATATATATATATATATAAAGCTAGTTCTGCCGGGTCATATGCACGAGTAGCCCTCTGATTATTTCTTTGTTTCAACTTTCAACCCTTCATTCCTTTTCAATTCGTTGAATGGGTATAGCTGCCATTAGTTTAATTTAATTTACTAGTTGTTAGCATCTCTAGATAGATTAGGCCTAAACGACACCTTCCTTGCCCTTGAAATAGATATGAAAATGCATGACACAACAACAAATCCCCGGTCCAATACTAGGCATTTACACCTATAAAAAGCATAGCTAGCTTAAGGTTAATAGGGACTTGCTATTTTGTATTTAGATTTTTTTTAAGTGAGAATAATTTTCATTTCATAAAAATAATTAACAAATATATATAGCTTAATTTGCAAGGTAAATGGGACTATGCGTAAAGGATTTCATCTCAAATAATTGGTTGGATTATTAAATTAAGTAGAATTAGGAATTCTTCAAAAAACTATTGCAATTAATTAAGAGTACATCAATTTTATCTCTTTTTTTTCAGTTCGTTTTGATGTTTTAATTTTAAAAATAATTTTTTTATAAAAAATATTTTAAAAAGTAATTATTATAAAAATACAAAACTAGCCTTTAAATAGTAAAATCATGATCACTCTCAGTAGTATATGTGATGGGTAAATTTATGTATCGAAATCAATTGTAACCAAGAGTTACACACATTTAGTTATAAAAAATAAAATTTAAATAGGATATTGAAATATTCAATCTAACGTTGATTAGTGCCTTATAAATTTGAATGACAGACACATTTAAGTTCGTACATATAAAGAAAAACAAAGTATGTATTGAACACAAACGCTGTCTAAATTTTACAATTTGACCATTCTAAATCCAAAAAATAAAAAGGAAAAGGAAAAATGTCTTACGACTGTTGATAGTGGCTACCAAAATGTTTTTATGGGCAGGCTCAAAGCCCAAAAGGCCCAACCCAAAATACCCACTGCTTCACAGATCACTAATCGTCTCCAGAACTTGCTCTAAACTTTCCGTTAGAGAAAAACTGATTCAAAATCCAAACTCAACACTCTCTCCCCCCTTCTCTCAGTGATCTTCCTGATGGCGATGCTTGTAGATATAGACACCAAAACCGAGTTAGGGTTTCCGTACTGGAAACCGATTCGTCGTCGATTTGGCCCCGAATCTCCTTTCTTCTCTTCTGGCAACATCGAGAGAGAACTCCTGGCCAAACAGGTCATCACTCTCTCATTTTTAACTTTTCATCTTCCACTCTTAAATTCACAAAATCTTTACAGAAATTCGGTATTGTTTTTTCTATTTTTGATTTTCATTACTTAATGATATTGCTTTTTTTTAAAAAAAAAAAAAAAAAAAAATCTAGGTTGCGTTAGATTTAAGTGAAGATGAAAAGCATAGGCTGCAGGATTTGATAGACGAGGATGGAAGGTATGAATTATTTTTATGAATTAGGGTTTCATCATTTATAAGAAATTTAAGGTTTCTATTGTATTGGGTTTGTGCATTGAAACTTATGATTCTATATTAGGGAGGTGGTCTGTCCGATTGTTGGTTGTGGTGCACACTTGATATCCTTGGAACACTTTGAAGATCATTATAATGGACGGCACACTGCTTCGTGTTCGGTTTGCTCCAGAGTTTACCCAACGTCGCTCCTGCTCAACATTCATGTATCTGAAGCACATGACTCTTTCTTTCAGGCAAAAGTTGCACGCGGTTATGCCATGGTATCTTTTATCGGCTTCCCTCTTTTGTGAAATGAAGTGCATTATGAATTTCTAATATAACATTCTGTTTGGTTCTAATTGAGCTTTTGTACCGTTGAATCCTGTTTTGATGTCTAGTTCTTTTTTATTTTCAATGCTTTTGTAGGTTATTTGTACTATTTTTTGTTGTGATAGTGTTTGCTTAAGGTGTTATTACCTGTGCGCCACCATAAGAAATATAAATGCCTTTGCTGCCTTTTCTATTTTCCCTTCCTTTGTAATATAATGACTCCATAAACAATCTAAACTGCCCCGCAATTCCACTCCTGAATGAACATACAAGAATCACTAAAATGAGAGAAAATGGCATAAAAAAAGGCTGGATTAGAACTCATTTAGATTAATGTTTACTGGTTGTAGAGTAGATTGTGTATGCAAACACATAGTTTTGGTGGTCTTGTCTGTCTTCTTAGAATCCCATTGCTGTTTGTAAATTCACAAGATGATAAAACTTCTTAAATTTGTTTGAATGCTTTTGCTTGTGTGTATTTTCATTATTGTCTTTGTTTAATGTTAATTCTTGTCTTTTCCTGCAGCAGTATGAATGCTTGGTGGAGGGTTGTGGTTTGAATCCCTTTTCATTATGCATTTTCAATTGATTTTCACTATGACTCTCTAACAGTCATTTGATTCTAGTTGATCATTATGCTGTCAACTCTTTCTTGGTTTCTATTGCGTTTTTCATCTGAGGATTTGGTGCATGATTTGTGTTTTTGTTAGCTGTAATAGTGTCTGTTTGATGCCCTCCATATGATATTAAGAATTGATTATGCTTCGATCCAATTTCTCTTCCTTTTTGGTGATTAGTGGGATATTTGTCTTTCTTACAATTACTTGATAAGCAATCCAAACTATCCTAATTCCATTTTTCAATGAGAATCACCAAAGGCAAGTTGATAAATAAGGGCTGAAATAACAACTGAAGAGGACAGTGCTTAGGAGTTAAGGCTTAAGGGACTGATCATTTCTGAAATCACAAGTTTATGCTAGTCTGTCCAATCTACTTCGTGATTCTTAGAGTCTATATCCTCTATATAAATGAAATCATGACAAACATCCTTCAGCTTTTTGAATGTGCACCTTTTAAGCTTCTTGCCTGTATATTGTTGTTCAATGCTAATACTTGTTTTATCCTGCAACAGTATGAATGTCTGGTGGAAGGTTGTGGTTTAAAATTCAAGAATTACAAGGGTAGGCAACAGCATCTGGTAGATAAACATAAGTTCCCTAGTTCATTTGAATTCTTCAAGAAAGCCCACCTATCCAAGAAAGCAAGACAGAAGCAACATCGCAAACAAGCTATTCATAGAAGTGAGGAAACTTCCAGCAAAATGGACATAGAAGGCGAAACCATTGATGGCCTTGTTTCAGCAGTATCTAAGTTAAGCACTTCAGATTCCTCTCCTTCTTCAATCAGCTTTGGCCGCCGCAACACTCGCGGCGTCACATTTGTCCCTCGAGCGGTTCAGCGAGAGAAAAGGGCAGATTCTGTGCCAACAGGAGGGAAGCAATAGCCAGAACACTTGTAAATACTTTGTCTGCATGTAATTGTGGGACTGATTACTTGAGAGTTGGAAATAGCCATCTACGAATGCAAGTCTGAAAGTTGAATTTGTGGAAAAGCCGATGCTTAGTTTTCGTTTAAATCCCACATTTTGCCATGCATTATTAGGTACTGATAATTGCATTCATACTACTAATTTATTTGTTATGATTTTTCTTGAATTCAATTCCACAGGTGAATTTATTCCTTTTGAGTTGAAATGAAATCCTAATTTAGAGTGCCACCACCTGCTTAGGGGCGAAGACACAGGAGGCAAGCAGGGACGGGCCCTGCAAGGAAATTATTTTTTCAGCTTTTTCCTTAATAATCTATATGATTTTAGTTAAAATAATAATACAATTGAAATTTTAGCTCCCTTTAATTTTATTTTTTTGGCTCCGCCCCTAATTGTGTCTTCTTTCATGTAAAATCTATTACTTTCCTTCTGTTAATGAAAAGGAGACAAACACCAATGGCCATGCCATTTGGTAAATGGTTCCAGTTCTAGCTGACTGAAGGGCTCGCCGTCTTGTTCTTGGTTCCTGCAAATAAACTCCATGTGTAAAGTCATCTAAAAAGCAAAGCTATAAGAAAACGAAATGACATTCCTGTAACTTTGACACCTGGCCTGTCATCACCTCGGAAATCGAATTCACTTAACGCAGTTAAACTGTGTCGTTTCAAATAAGGGCTAAGTAGTCAAACCAGATGACGAATCAGGGGCATCCATGTCCAAGAAAAACATCTAAAGTCATCACGTCCTTCCTCACGCTCTTAAATCCCAGAAGCTCACAGATCCACCATCTTCACAACCACCAAAAATAGAGAGAGAAATAGAGAGAGAAAAAATCGAAAAGAAATGGACGCCATCGATTCAGTATTCGATCCATTGAGAGAGTTCTCTAAGGACAGCGTTCGCCTCGTCAAGCGCTGCCACAAGCCCGATCGCAAAGGTTAGCAGCACCACCCACCCTTTCTTTCCTTTTTCTTTTATCTCTTTTAGATTCGATCTTGTTGTGAATTCTGACTAAAAAGATGCGGTTATTTGTTGTTTCAGAGTTCACGAAGGTGGCTTTCCGTACAGCGATAGGATTCGTAGTGATGGGATTCGTAGGTTTCTTTGTGAAACTCATATTTATCCCCATCAACAACATCATTGTTGGATCCGTTTAGGTAACCTCTATTCTTTGATTGATCTAAATAGAATTCCTTTTCATTATTTACTGGAAATGATTAATTGCTAAATTGAGATCTGTTACTGAATTTTGTTTGAATTATATATGATCTCTTCCTTTTATGATCAATAATTGAAGTTGCTTGTTTTTGTTTTTCTTTTAAAAACAATTGTGATACAACCTGGGCACCAACTAGAAAATCCATGTTGTTTTGGTATGGGCTATAGAGTTACATATAGGAATAATAAGCAAGGCGAAGCCCTCAATCTTTGATGCTGTCATTGATGGTGGTGGTCGTATGCCACAAGATATCTATGGTGTATGATTGGGTCCATCTGTAAAGTACATGGTTGGGTTGTAATGGGTTACAAAATGCATGTCATTAGGCTTTTTTCCTCTGTTAAAAATGAAGCAAGGCGGGTTATTCAAAGACTATATATAGGTATTGGTTTTAGTGTTAGGCATGAAGAGATTGGTATATTGATTCTTTTTAGCTCACACTTGATGGTTTTGTGCGTTTTTTGCCTATGGTTTCAGATCAGATTTCACCTCACTCTCGCTTGAATGAATGGTCATTTCAAAATAAACAGAAGGGATACTTATGACATTACTATGCATAAATGTGCTTACACAACACACACTTCATTTTATTTGATATCAAAATGTTAAACTTGATGCTGTTCAGGACCTTAAAATAATGTGATGAAACATTCGGCAGATGAATTTGAGTGTTTTTGGGTGGCATGGAGTTGGAGTGTAACTTTTTGTTGACATTGCAGGATCGCATGGATGGATCCAGGCTTGATCGCAAAATGCAGAGATAGATGGCAATGTGGTGAAATGGAATGTTAGCACTGTTGATGTTGCTTTTTGCTGTATGTTGGTCTTAAAACTGTAGGATTGAGGATATTGTATGAAACTTTTGTTCCCTTTTATCTAGTAGCTTTTTTGGATTTACAATTTTTCTTTTTTCGCGTGGTTGTTGTGTTCCAACAAGTGTTCATGTTCTTTAATTATATAGCCCAAAATGAAATTCAGGGAGTATTGCAACTCTTTCTTCGGCCTCGGTCGGTCCTACACGGTAGGAATCAGCCTTGTACCTGAGCTTCTGAGCACCCGAATAACTGTCTATTGGGGTCAGCTGGAGGCCTTTTCGCATCTCAAATATTAAGCAAGATCTAATTTCAGGTTGCTTGTAAACAGTACACCGACTTTTGGGTCGTGACCTGCAATGCAAGTGATCCTCCTCCCAGAAACCCTTCAATACCTATTATAGCTCTAACATATGCCAATGATTACTAGAGCACAATCGTGAACTCTCTAGCCAGTCTGGAATGCCTTCAGATCACAAAATGGCTTCAATTTTTTGCTCCAATTTAAAGGCGTGCCAATATACGGAGCATAGAAAACCCATTGGCAGGGTATATTACCAGAAGCACGTCAGTAAAGCCATGGCAAACAAAGGTTTCCTCCATGTGATGAAACTGGCTAATTCGACACCATTCACAAGGACGTCCAAACAACCAGTGTCTCAGTATTTGTAGTTTTCAATCTTGATATAATGATAGAAATGTAGTAAATTCAAACGGCAGGGCGTAAAAAAGCAAAAAGACAGCTGATAAACCAATTATTAACAGATTAAAAACAAGCGTTAAGGATCACAATGCACACGGAAAAAATTGTTGTAGTGGCGCGCATCTATTTGCTACAGCATAGAGCAAAAGCAATTGAAAAAGATCAAATTCAGCAAACTGGGTTGCTATCTGCAGCATCAACATTGGAGGCAAGTACTAGCTGTGGCTGAGCAACGATACCTTCCTTTCTTGCCTTTTTGCGTTCACGCTGCAACCTGAAGCTCTCTCTCTTCCTTGCTCGATAGCTGTTAGGATTCTCGGGCTGGATTTCTCTTGGGTACACACTAATCTGCCAACCATACAAGACCATAATGCATCTCAATTTGGAATATCTAGCACTCTCACAAACTGTAAGGTTTAAAATGTAGAATCTACCTTTTTTCTGTCAGGCCCAAACTTCTCAAATTTCACCAATCCATCAATCAAAGAAAAGATGGTGTGATCCTTGCCAATCCCCACATTCTTCCCTGGATGAAACTGAAAATGAAGACAAACACTCAAATGTGGTAGTATGCAAAACTGGCCACAACACTATTTAATGCACATTGAGTGACAGTGGGGAACAGCAGAGCAGATATGTTCCACAAACAGCAATATTAGAAACAAGAATTTTGCATTTTTCAATATGCTTAGAGCAGTCATTTCAAAGTGATCACATTTGAATTCCCTTGTTCCAAAAGGAAATCATTCCCATGATCCCTAAATTCAGAGTTAATAGCTTTCACCCTCCAGAGCAAAACTCCAATCCACTTTCCTAGACGAACCAAACATACAGAGTCAGCAAATCAGAAAAGAGAACACAAGATTCGCTAATTTGATATGGTTTTGCCTTGCAAATCTTTTGCAGCGGTGACCTACTATGATATGTACCGCCATTACAATGAGGGTTCCTACAGTCATGGATTTGATGGTTTGGATACAGGGTGACTAGTGGATTCCATGTTGGTGAAAGCTGGAGACTAGCAGAATACTCGGTTCTTTGACCTTGACAGTCCAAAATACAGACCTCTTGCTCTCCCATTTCCCCTTTTCTACATTACATATCACATTACTAAGGAAATTCCCTAACACGAAACCCCTTATTACAAAATCAAGCATTGCCAAAAAAATCAATTTAATTCCCATCGAATCGAACTTATAACTAATAACAACTACAAACTTAACCCAAAAACAAAACTCTTATAAAACAAAGGTGAACTGCTAAATTTTGAGGAAATTAAGGCCAGACCTTGGTACCACGCTGCCTTACAATAATTGCGCCAGGTTTAGCAGCTTGGTCACCATAAATCTTGACACCAAGCCGTTTGCCTTTAGAATCACGGCCGTTCTTGGTACTCCCAGCTCCCTTCTTGTGAGCCATTTGAATCGTCAAGGGTAATGGAGCCTTCACCGGAGCCTTAAACGGCAACAAAGCAGAGCTTTTCAAACCAAATTTTAGGGACCCAGCATCTCCTTTGAAGAAGGAAGATGAAGAGCTTGAAGATAAAGAAAGGCCTTTGAATGAACCAATTAGATTGAAGCTGACTGCCATTGCTGCTTTTTAAGCTAAAAATTTGAAGACCCAGAAATGAGAATTAGAGGTTTGTGTTTGTGGTGAATTAAATTAAAAACTAAAAACTGATTTACAATTTTTTTTTATTGCTTTATAGGAGTTGTTTTATGGTTACAAGTGAAGAAGAGATGAGAGGAGGAGGGGAGGGGAGGGGAGGGATTGAGAGCTTTATCTTTTGGAAGGTATTCACGTGAGAGTGTGATGGATTAGATGGAGGTAAAGGTACATTTCGTGCCTATACTCTTTTGATTTTCATACTGGTCCCTCCTTTGCCATATTTCTTGTTCTTGTTCTTTTGCCGATCTCCATTACCATCATTGAATATGTCATAAGAAGCTATGCATGATTAGCTTGTATGATTCAAGATTCGAATTCTAGAAAAATAATCGTAAATAATTTGTTGGGAATGTTCTACTAGTTCACGAATAGCCTTTGATGAAACATGCATGCTCAAATATTTCGAGTTTGGGTTCAAACATGTTGGGGAGGAGGGTTGCTTGATAGTTGATAGAATTGAGAGATTTCATCAAAAATGGAAATTAAAAAAATATACTTGAGTATTGTATTTGAGAGCTGTAATTGGTACAAATCCATATATATTATAATTGGTATGAGATCTTACCTGATTTAGATTATTAGGTTTTCATATATTAAATATATGGGTTAGCTTGCAAGCACCTTGACTAATCCTTTACAAGTTTTGAAGTTAACGACCATATAAATTTTCAGTGACTATATATAACGTAATTATATAGCTCGAATCTAAAACTAAAAAAAAACAAATATTTTAATCTTAAATTCTTATTAATAATTATAAATATTTCATATCATTTATTTGTAGCATGTTGTTTCTGGTTAATGAAAGCATCTCATGCGTCCTAATGTCGTCACCCACGATGTAAGTAAGCAACCTAGCGGATCTTAGAGGAAGAAGTATAATGGAAACCACAGTTGTTGCCCATTAAGATCGTGTTCGTGTCCTAATGATTATTCTTTAGTTAACAAGAAAAGCAATGAATTACAACAAGCAATTGATGGTCATTGGATCTGGAATTTCCTGCTAAGAAATTAGACACCGAAGAAATTAATTTCTTAAAATTAATCTAGAATTTTGGGATTAGAACTCAGAAGTGAATCTGAATCATTACAAAACATGTAAAAAAAAGGGGAAAAAGAAATGTTGAGAGTGGGATTTGAACCCACGCCCTTTCGGACCAGAACCTTAATCTGGCGCCTTAGACCAACTCGGCCATCTCAACACGTTGCTAGGCCTGGGAACTATATTTTATATGAACTAATATAAATACCATTTGAGAGAAGAAAACACCGTCTTTGCATGACTTAACGGGGACCAGGCATATGAATCTTAACGCAAGGATCATCTTAGGGGTTTGGGATGGGAGAACTCAGCCCGATCTGATTTGGTATCAACCGAACGTGGCGGCTGGATGACAGGCGCTCCCATCATTAACGAGAGGGAGCTAGGCTTTTTATTGGTGTCTAGCGCATGCCTAGAAATGATGTTAGTAATTGACGATCTTTCCATTGATTGAACTCAGCAAGACCTCTGCCAATGTTTTTACTTGATGTAGGTTCTTGAGAATCCAAGTAAGAAAAAGATTCTGATCCATTTAGCAAGTGAACGTAGATGATCACTTGTTTTGGATGTGCTTTAATTGCATAATTTTCATTGCTTTGGGAAATGAAAGCTCTTGAAATGTATTAGCATCAAGCTACCTAGCATGACCCCTGTTGCATGAACTAACCTGAAGTGAGCACTGTTTTGATACGCCTACATCCTTCAGTAGAAAAGGTTAGAGGAGTGGACCAGAACAGAAACACTTCAATAGTCAACTGAATTTTGGAATAGTTTGCTAATGAGGCCATGTTGGAGATTGAGGCCTATGCAGGATCCCGTGCAAAAAGAAGATGAAATAACGGGGATCGGAAAAGGAGCGAGCAGCAATAGTTAGCTATGTACGAAAACTAGCTGCTACAACAATGAGCTTACATTTGAAACATGTGGAACGTCGCAGCCCAGAATGAAACTAGAATACAGACAAATTGAGTGCCAATCTACCTAGGCTGAAACAGCGGTGAAACCCTTCTCCGAACAGTCTCCTGAATTTGTTCAGGTGACAAAACTGATGCCTCACCTTCAAAATTGGCATTTTCCATCTGCTGATGCAACTGTATAGCACAGGAAAGAGTTGACAGATGTTAAGTGGTCCCTTTCAAGTGAAATTGATCAATTGTTTCACAACTAAATTGTTGTTAGAATATCCAAAATATGAGCAGCAAATGAACATGAAATAACATGTCTCCAGAATGATGTCCAATGAAATAAATTTTACAGCCCTGAGGTTTCCATTTTTATCTTTGAGCAAAAACTGCTAAAGTGACTGAGGAAATGAATCACACATGCATATACCTTCTCAAGAATTGCAGATTGATCATCCATGTGAAATTTGCGCATGTGCTTTAGCATCTCTAGTTGCTGCAAAAAAAATTCCCAACCATTTAGTTGTATCCATCTTCAAACCAACCTTCAACTAGATTTTACCTGCTCCTGTAGTTTTTGTTGATAGTGCATTTTTTCAGCAAACTCATCTGGTCCAAGCTCAGCTTCATCGCAGGCCATTTCTTCACTGTCATTTCATTGCATATCAACACCAAAAATACAGAATCAGATAATCCAATCTCTTGCAAAAACCAGTGCATGTAAATTGAACATCTGTTTCAACTCATGAAAGCAGGGACATCATAAATGACACCAACTTTTTTGGAATAAAAAGTAAAGGCACTGTGAGGAAAGAACTCAGAAACAATGCAGACAGTAAATGTAATTCTCCAATATGGAGAGCATTGATAAAGACAAGCCATGTTCCTTAAGTAAATCCATCTCAGTGACAATAATATAAAAGGAATGGTCAAGTATGTCATCAGGTTTTTTCCCATTGTGACTAGAAAATACGAAAATAAACATCCTTACTTACTATGTCCTAAACTTGTGCTTACAGGAGATGAGTAAAACAGAGTCCCTGACCCTCAACCAATTCAGCTTGTTATCCAAGGCAATTGAATTGTCTACCAGTTTTATTTCATAATCGCCATTAGTATTGTCCCTATCATGCATAAAACTTCATGTATGTAACCTCATCCATATAGTTGCTCATTTTTCATTCCCAGGCAATGAAAACTGCATTTGTATCTTCCAACCCCATTGGAAAGGAATCTTCTATATCAATTACATTTCACGCCAAAGAGAAAATCGATCTTCCATGGGTCCAGTAGAGTTCAAGATTTACCAATGGTATCTTTACTTGGAAAGGGAAATCTCAGCCAGAAAAATGTTGGAAAGTTGAAAAAAATTGCATGCTGTTGGAGAGAAAAAAAGCTCAAGACTACATTCAACTCCTTGGAAAAATGTAAGAGCTCACATGACAGCAACTATTACCTAAGAAAAAAAGAGGCACTGCTTTTTACATCTTTATAAAATTTGTGAAAGGCCTAAACCTTAAAATGACAAGCTCACATGACAGCAACTATTACCTAAGAAAAAAAGAGGCACTTTTACATCTTTAAAAAATTTGTGAAGGCCTAAACCTTAAAATGACAATAACTGTACAGTGGAGGCTGGAGACATGATGTTGTACATCACAGGTAAAAAAAAAATGAGGGTTGTCCCTGTGCAAGATCATAGAAAATTAATGGCGGGTTCTTGTACTATCTCATATGTTCGTGTCCTCTTTAAAAGTAATAATAGTTCACAGAAAAAAATGCAGAATACTCATATGTTGTCCAATGCCTTGACAAAAATTACTCAATCAGAAATCTGTACCAGAGACAGAGAAACAACATACTTTGCAACAAATTTGTAAAAGCGAATCATCAAATCCTGATCATTTTCATAGACCACGTTCACTTTTCCCAAGCATGAAATACCGAAACTTGGATCTGCAATAGTAAAACAGTATTTTTCAAGATATCAGATTGCTTTAACTTCTTAGCACAAAACTTGCACCAGTATTGAAGAATAACAAGTGTGAGTCAGAATAACTGAATGGATCTTTCAATGTCTGTCATCATGGCATGAAAGATAAAATAGTCAGAACTTTCCAACTAAGAGTAGTCAATTTCCAAAAAGAGAATGACCACTTTACCTATACAAGTCGAGAGGCTAGTGATATCTTGAATACCAAAAACAGGAATTTAAAGGATAAAAAATATTCTTGTAAAAAAGTCCAAAGTGAGATGGCCCCTACATCAGTTTAACTGCTATGAAAGCAAAGCAGCTATCCCCTCCACAAATCTATAATGCACTATCTGTCACATTGAGCTTCATTTTCCCTATTTTAAGATGAATTGCAATTAAGAGTTTACTTAGAGGTAACGTTTCACTTTGCAGATGCATTCGCTATCTACAAGAAAGAAAAGTGATGCGTGGTTCAGCAATAAAATTTCCAAAGCTCTAAGAACAAGACTAAATACTGATAGATCTCCAAGAGATTGCTATAACAAAGGCAAAGAAAATAACAAATAAAAATTTACATCAGCAACTTGTAGCCCATGAGAACATACGAGGATAGAACACAACATTCTATCAACAAGCCTCAACGACTGAATGTTCAGCCCAAGCACAATGAAACAAGTGCAACAGATTTAGTTACCCACGAAATGCACATACAAGTCAAGCGACAGTGCACTTTCCAATCCAACCAAGCTAAACCAACCATATCACTTTTTTAGATTAAAAATGGATTTTCAAATATAAGACTCGAACCCCTGTCCTAGCAAAAGTCCTAACTGCATTTGCTTTGCAAGAGTACCAATACCCAGCATTTTGAAAATGAGGAACCCCCATTTGGAAAAATATATTGAGAAATTCAAAGATACTCCGAGACAGACTCACCAACCCCCATTTCCAAAAATATAGATTCCTGGATTGTAGTGGTAGCAGCAACAGCTTCCTGCATTAAGAATCCCATCTCAAATTTTGACAAACAGAAGCGATACTTGTTAATCGAAGGGCAAACCCATCATTTTTTATTATAAAAACACTCACCTGTTTGTCATTCACGGCATCAGCAATCCTTTTCTTTACATCTAACAAAGAGTATTTATACGAAAATGGTAAATTTATAGTTACAATGAAGGAAAAAGAAAAGGAAAGGGGGGGGGGATTTTGAATTACCAGGCTGGGAAGTGAGTTGAGAGAAGGAATTAAAGAGATAAAGCAACTGTTCTCTTGATAGCATTCCTGAGCTTTGTAACGGTGAAGTTGCCATTGATGATGATGAAATTTCTCCGCAAAATGGAATCAGACAGACAATATTGCTGTTACTTCACCTCCCTTTAAAGAGAAGGCAAAATGGAGCCTTTCATATACACGACAGCCATCATTAACCCATATTCTAACTTACCCTTGAACCACAGAAATAACATGGGATGGGAGGCCCCAAATTTTCATTTTTCATTTTTAAAAAACACTCTGTAGATTTTGACTTCATTTATTTGTGAGGGTTTAAGATTAGAATGTTAATTTTAGTTGATACAGTTTCAAAAGAGTTTTTTTAAAAAAAAACTACGCCGTTTTAAAAAAATTAAAAACTAAACCAAGTTTTAACTCAATTAAAGTTAATCAAATCAATTTCAAATTGATTTGATTATAATTGCAACAAAATACAAGATTAGTAGTTCAATACTATAATATAATTTAGGATATTTAAAATGGTGATAGTTATAATTTTTTAAAATATTTTTATTTTAAAATACATTAAAATAATAATTTTTTATTTTTAATATTAACACATCATTTTAAATCATTATAAAAACTAATTTAACATAAAAAAAATTTAAATTTTGTAAAAGCACTGATAAAATAACCTTTTGATTTTTTTTTTTTTAATTCTTTATATTATCGGTTCAAATCAACGCAGCTAGTTGAAATAAATTGAGACAAGTTCTATACAAAGCAGATTGGTTGGTAGTTTTTTTTTTCTTACAAGAGAGGTTCAAACTCAAGACTTGTTGCAACAAGGAAATATTCTAATGCCAATTAAAATATAACTAATTGAGTAATCAATAGTTGTTTTAAACTATATTAGAAATACAATCCAACATATTAGCAGTAAATTAATAACGTGATTTTTTTTTCGAATAAGGTTCAACATAATAATACTAGATGTTACCTAAACAACTAAAATATATGGAGTTTGATATAGAGCTTTATTGTTTATAATAACAGTGAAGCTCTTGATTCTTGATTTTAATTTTTAATCTTTTTTGTTCAATTTAATTTCTTTATAGCCTAATTGTATGAAATTAGCTTTGAAATTATGATAGATTTATAAAATTAAAAGACAAAAGACTCAAATATAAAACCTCATAATATATATCAAATCCTAAATTTGCAAAATTTCATTTTGACTCTAGAATTTATTTTTGTAATTGTTCATTCCAATATGAAAAAGAAAGGGTGACATGCTATAAAATAGAATAAGAAAGAGGAAGTATTTAGTTGTAGCAATTCCAGCAAACAAAATGATTAGGTTTAGTGTTATAATGTTTCATTAATGAGAAGTATTTGATAGTGGTAGTTTGGATCCTCGTCTTGCTGGAAAAAGTAAATAAGAGCTTGAAAAGATTTGTAATCTCAATTTAATTTCTCATAATTTAACTTATTTTTGGCTATTTTAAAGACCCAAATGAGTTTATTGAGGTTTGTTAGGTGTTTTCAACCACTTTTACCATCCAGGTAAGCAAACAATACATCATTTATCATGGCGGATAATGTATTACCTGCTTTAATTTTTTTTTTTTCAAAAAGTCCACCTTAATAAAATAAAAATTAAAGTAAGGTTAGGTGTATCGACCTTATAGTAGGGGCCAAGCATTAGGTATGACTCTATTTATGTTCTTTTTTTCTCTTTATATTTTTTTTGGCAATAAAAAAAAAAGTTTACCATGTTGATTCACTTAGTTTTTATTTAAGCATGACTCTTACATAATATTTTCAATTTTTATTTGAATTTTAATAATTTTATTCAAATATTATGTATTTGATATGAAAATAATAACACCAGTAATAAATTGTTCTTTAAATTTGATTCAAATTGTTTCTTGTTCTTAAAATTTTTAATTAGATTTCTAACATGATTTTACATATTTATAATTTTTTTTAGCTTTCAATCACACTTAAAATATGAACATACTATTTTGATTTTTTTTTAACTTGCTTTAATAATTATAAAATATTTGTTTTACAAAAATAATGATTTCAATTACAACCCTTGTATTTATTAGGCTAAACAAGAGATCTGTTAATAAAAAAAATTTTTTATCAAAATAGATAATATATTTTGTGTGTGTGAATAATAAACCATATTCAAATAATGAATGCCTTAAATAATAATAGATAATATATGAATACTTAAAAACAAACTCGCAAGTAAAGGCATCCAGATAACCTATTAGCAAGTGTTTTAGCCTTTTCAAGTATCCACATTCAACCAAGACTTAACTATAAAGACCAAATCTATTCTCTTTTTTTAATGCTCCATTGATAACGCATATTAGATTAGCTGTTACAAATAATCTAAAAGATATTGAGAAAATATTATAAATTGAAACAATGTTTCTTTTTTAATTTTATTTTATCCGTTTTAGTTCATTAATTCTTTTTCAATCTCATTCTTCAATATTATATTTGATTGGGACTTGGGTTTTTTTCCTTTTTTTTTTTTTTTGCTTCTCTTGTTGTTGTTGGGTCTTTAAAAATATCTTGTCATCGAGTTGGTAATTAATTTCATGAATTTTTATTTTATTTTATTGCTTAAAAAAATTAAAAAAAAGGGCATCAAAATTAAAACAATGAAAAAATGGGAACCCTTTTTTTTTTTAGAAAACTTTTGTTTCAACTTTGATCATCTTTTTTTTTTTTTGCTTTTGATCATTGATTTTTTTTTTCTTTTTGATTTTATCTTTTAATATTGTGATAATTGGATTTGTGGTTAATAATTTGTTTCAATCTATTTAATACATGGTTATCTCGATATAAAAATAACAAATATTAACATTGGATTGGTGCTCTATTTTAAGAAAAAAAAATCTAATTTTATTGTTTGAAAAATATTGAAAATAAGGGGACCAAAATTAAAATAAAGAAAAAATGGGAGCCTCTTTTATATTTTAAAAAAAAATGGTTTCATGGCCTTTTGCTTAAATTTGCCTTAGGATTTTTGTAAGAATCCCTTTTCATCTCTTCGGTTTGGAAATTAAACCATTTAGTGAAAAACATTTTTATATTTTAGTCTCTAATATTAAAAAAAAAAAAAAAAGAGAAATCGAGAGTGATAGAAAAATAATGCAAGATATAGAGAGATAGGTGGGTCCAATTTCATTGGAAACATGACTAAACTTGGTATTAAAGTGTTCCTCTTGAATCTTGATATCGCCGGAAAAGGTATATACTAGATTTAAGGTAGCTGTTTTATTTGTTTTTATGGTTTTTTAATCAATTTGAGGTTTTTTTAGTTAAGAAATTAGTTTCTTGAAATTATAAAAGTGTTTTTCAAATGTTTTTAGGTGAAAATAGTTTAAAAATAAGCTTTTTAGACAACAAAATAAAAACTATCCTGATTTCTCAACCGTCATTTGCAGTAGTCATAAATTAAGTTGGTAGACGATACATCATTTACTTTTAAAATCAAGGTACTTTAATTTTTTATTACAAACTAAGTGTAATCAACATCATCAATCCATTAAAATAATTAAAAAAAATTAAAGTTCATGCTCATAGGCTTGTGCTACTAGGCTCACTTATGGAGCTTGATATTTAGTGGGCCATGAGTGCTAAGGGTTCCCCTAGGCATATATACCTAAACCTTTTTTTTTTCCATTCTTTGTTTATTTAATTTGAAATTAAATAACTAGATATAAATTAAATATCTCACTTTATTAATTTCTTTAATCAACTTGGTTGTTATTTTTTTTTAGATGCCATTAAAGTTTAAGTTTGTTTTCGAATAAGATTATAGTTCTTTATTTTTAATTTTAATAAGCTTTTTTTTTTGTTTAACCCATTGTCTTTTTTTAAAAAAAAAATACATGACTTTTCTGTGAGCAATTTATTATTATATAATTGAATAAAATATAGTTTAAAAAAAATAAAATAATTGAACCAAGTGGAGTCTATCACTTTGAGCGTATATTTGATGAGTGAACCTATATTAATGTAACATGCTATCATCTTAATATTTAAAAACAAAAACATGTGCATTTTGGAAGAAAAAAAATTTTCTATTAAAAAATGCTTTAATAACACTTGCATATTTTTTTTCAATCTATGTTTAATGAATGCTTTTGAAAAAAAACTTCTCTAGCATGTTGAAAGGTAGCATGCCACATAACGTGGTCAACCTTTCAATGTATGCTAAATGATTGTTTGTTTGTGTGGTTGTGTTATAATTTTTTTTTAAATAAATTTTTTTATATATTTTTATATTGTTTTGATATGCTAGTATTAAAAATAAATTTTTTTTAAATAATATATATATTATTTTAATATATTTTCTAACAAAAAAAAAATACTTTATAAAATAAACACTACTACGTTATCAAATACACACCCTCCCTTTTAGTTTTATAATTTAACCGGCTCTATTAACTTTTCAAAGGTCAAAATAACATATTTTTTACTAAAGTTTGTCTTTAATTTTATATTATAGAAAAAAAATTAACTAAAATAATTATATAAAACATAAACTTCAATTTTTGAAAAACTTAATTTTGAAAATTTTAAATCAATAAAACTATTGAAGAAAATTTATTTCTATTTAACAGTTTGAAATTTAGATGGAGAGATTCTTGATTATTAAACACAATTCAACTCACAAAATTAACCCAATAATCTAATAACTTAGAACTTGAATTGGACCAAGTTTCATTTTAATTTACTAACTTGAAATTAACTTTTATAAACAGGATAGTCGATTTGAACTTTGGAGGCAAAGCTTCCGGGTCCAATTTTTTTGAAAGAATTTGTATGATTTGGCGGCAGTTTTTATGGTGGGCGATTTTGAAATTTGAGTCTGGAAGTGGAAGTTTGAAAAATAGCATAACGCTATGAATTATAGTTTTGAGTTTGTTTTTGTATTTAAATGTGTTTAAATACATTTAAAAAATATACTTAAACATGAAAAATATCAAATTAATGTTTTTCAATTATTTTAATATATTTCTTGAAAAAAAAAAACAAATACATTATAAAAAAACTCAAAGCACCATAATATGAAACACCTTTAAGGTCCAAATTAACGCAAAAAGATCGAGCATGTACAAAGTTATCAAAAGGGAACTTGAAAAAAAAATAAACAAAGCAGAAGAAGAGCATATAATTAGATAAAAGCAATCGCCCACAAGGGCTCTAAAAATCCTCATCCATCTTGAACACATGATTGCCGCCATTACCATTAATACTAGACATAACTGAAGCCTTTTGATACTCTCCGACTCTCTTCTCGAAGAAATTAGTCTTCCCTTGCAAGGATATCAACTCCATCCAATCAAATGGATTAGTCACATTGTATACCTTCCCGCACCCAAGCGCACCCAACAGCCTATCAGCTACAAACTCAATATACTGACTCATCAATTCCCCATTCATCCCCACCAACGCGCATGGTAGCGAGTCCACCACAAACTCCCTCTCTATCTCCACAGCTTCCTTCACTATCCCCTTCACGCGCTCCTCGCTCAACTTCTTCCTCAACAGGCTGTAAAGGAGACATGCGAAATCACAATGGAGCCCTTCATCTCGCGAGATCAACTCGTTCGAGAAGGTCAGGCCCGGCATTAGCCCACGTTTTTTTAACCAAAATATCGCACAAAAACTCCCCGAGAAAAATATCCCTTCCACGCAAGCAAAAGCAATTAACCTCTCCGCAAAACTCTCGCCTCCGTCGATCCACCGTAAAGCCCACTCGGCCTTCTTAGCCACACACGGCACCGTCTCAATGGCATGAAACAGGCGGTTCTTCTCAGTAGAATCCTTGATGTAGGTCTCCAACAATAGACTGTACATCTCTGAGTGGATATTCTCAATCGCGATCTGGAACCCGTAGAAAGCACGCGCCTCCGAGACTTGGACTTCTTTCATGAAACGCCCGGCGATATTCTCGAGGACGATTCCATCAGAGGCGGCGAAGAAGGCAAGGACGTGAGAAATGAAGTGTTTCTCGTCAGGAGTCAGGTTTTCCCAGTGACCGAGATCTGAAGAGAGATCGACCTCTTCAGCCGTCCAAAATGAGGCTTCAGCTTTCTTGTACATCTCCCAGATTGATGGATATTGAATTGGGAACATACAGAATCGGTCTGGGTTTTCAGCGAGGAGGGGCTCTTCTGCGATTGCAGGCATTTTGGAGGCTTGTTTTGTTTTTTTTCGTAAGAGAGAAACTAGGGTTCTTTGTGGTGAGTAGAGATGGGTGTGCGGGTGTGGTTTTTTATAGGGGAAAAAGGAGAACTGAGAAAGCGAGGGAGGGTTTTGAAATTTTGAGAGCAGCGGGGATTTTGAATTTTTAATTTCATTTAATAGGAAGCTTGCGGGAGAATGAACTAGGAGGCCGGGGCTAAATAGGGCAAGTTTTGGGATTAGAATGAATGGGTGGCGTGGCAGGTTTTAATTGGTACCCTGGTTTGAATGTTGTGATAAGTCCAGGATTTTAATGGATGATAGTATGTATGGTCATTCTGAAACGTTTATGTTAGATTTCAAGGGTAGCGTTGGTTGGGGATTTTGTTTTTTATTGGTGAATTGCTTGCGAGTTCTCGTGCCACGTATTACGGAATTTGGCTCGGCTCCACCAATCAATTTAGATCCGGTTTGATATCAGATTTAACCCGTGCTAATTTTAAAAATTAATTGAATTAATTTGGATAAATTGGTAAAATTTGATAAGTTAATTCAAAATTTAATAAATTTATCAAAACTTGATTTGATTTTAAAAAAGAAATTAATAATGTTATTTTAAATGGATAAAGGCATATTACTGTGAGATTCACGTAACTAGAATGAAATTATTGTTTTTTGGGGTTATGAAAATGGAGATTAAATAGCAGAGATGGTTTAAAAAAATATAAAGATGAATTTAAATGGAACTAAATATTTGAGGATGAATTTAAAGAAAAAAATCAATATAAAAAAAGGTCACCTTAGGCTTGCAGACCTGGATAGGCCAAGACATGTGTTAAAAAAAAAAAATTTAGATAAATGAGTTTGGGACACGCTCTCTTGTCTTGGCTATTTTTTTTAAAGAGTAAAAATCACTTGTTATCTACCCTTTATTATTATTTTTTAAAACAAAAAAAAGAAACATGTAATATATTATTTGTTTTGGTATACGACGTGCCACCTGATTGTAGCCAATCTAAAATCTAACCACCACTATAGCTGCTGTAAAATCAAGAATGGTTTTTTTTTTTTTTTTAAATCCGTTTTTTAATTTATTTTAATCTAACAAAACTATAAAAATCAATTTAAATCACCAAACAACCCCTAAATTACTCAGAAAAACAAAAATCAAATGAAATAAAAAAATATATTCAAAATTAAACTCAATTTACCTGTCCAGCTATGTTTAGAGGGGAAAACCACCGTTTTTTATTTTTTTTATCGAATAAAACTCTTTGACATCAAATTTGATAATTTTGGTTACTGAAACCGTGAAAACCACAAATTATCTCTTTTATTTATTGTTTTCCAACAAGTTTCTCTATCTTTTTTCTAAACCAACTACTTAAAAAATAAATAAAATATTTTTTATATCAAAATACAAATTATTACAAAACTAGGGTTGGCCATATATTTTTCTTCATGTTTTACTTTATAATCTTCAATCTTCTACTTTGGTAGTTCTACTATAATTATAAACCTAACTATATCTGACTAGACTATTGAATGTTGGAATTAAAAGGAGAAAAAGCTATTGAAAGATGGAAATAAAAGGAAAAAATAATTAGAAAAAAAAAAGAGAATAAAAAAGCTTTACTGTTTGTATAAACAATGAAAATCCATAAACTTCTTTCCCTTAATATTTCAGTAGTATTAAGTAAAAAAATTTCTTTAACTATATTTCATTAATAATTTTTAAATTGATACTTGTTAAAAACTTAAATAAAAAAAATTCTTTCTAATAACTTTTCTAGTGAATACATGGAATCCATCATTTACACTAAACCGGGAGCATAATTGGTTCATTTTAAAAAAATATTGTTTAGCTTAAGTCATTAATCGCTTAGATTTTATGGCTAGTCCATTATTTACAATTTTTTTTTTTTTTATTTAATGATAAGGATATTTTTAGGTCAACTTATATGTTAACCGAGAATAAATACCCATATTAATCTAGTAGTATATTGAGAAGAATTTAATAAATTTATCTGTGTAGTAGCCTCAACATTTAAATCTAGCAACTTAAGAAATAAGCATAGATTACCATCAAGCCAACCTATCGAGATTGGTGAAGGCATTCTTAGGTAAACTCACATGTCAACCGAGATTAATTCCTTTCCTGCATGATCTTAAAGACACACCCCCGTACCAATTTGATGAATTCAAAAGAATTTAATAAGTGTTTATGAGTGCAATTTTCGAGATTTAAACCTAAAAAGTTAAGAAATAAATATATATTTTTAATCATTAGAGTAACTTAAATTATTTAAAAAAATAATTATAATTGTTTTTTTAAAATATTTTTTATTTAAAAATATATTAAAATAATGTTTACATTTAACTTGATGGTTTAATACATTAATAAACAATACCATACATCATTTTCCAATCATGCATTCACTTGATACAAGACATTATTTCCTAAAAAACTAAAATGTTGAGTTTGGTTAGCGTATTTGAATAAAAAAAACATATATAAAAAATATATAAATATATTTGATTGAAGAAACGAATCTATAATATTTGAAATAACTTTTAAGTAAATTTTTGTCATTTTAAAATAATAGGTACAAGGGATATGTTTTCTTTATCTTTATTATTAACTTTTTTTTTTTTGTCTCGAGAGTCGAGACATTAACCAAGCACTAGCAAATATATAAGTAAAACATGGTTTATTCTCTCGCAATTCACTTTTCATGTCACTGTTTATTGGTCATTTCCTTTTTAGATCCCGTAAATTTTTGGTTCCTTCTATTTTAATCATTCAATTTTTTTTTTTTAATTTGGTCCTCAAAAGCTATGTTGTCATGGTTTTATACTTTGAGATTTGTTTCAATTTGCATGCTATTGTATTTGTAAAATGTTAAAGAATATTATGATGTTAGATGAGAAATTAAAAAATTAAAAGAGAAAGGATCAAAATTAATATAAATAAATATCAAAGTCCTTTTTTTGTTTGTATTGTTGAGAAGTTGCAGAAAACTTTAGTTTGGTCCTTAAATTTTTTTATGCAATTTTGGTCCCTATTTCTTATTTTGTACTATGATCCTAAACTTTATTTTTTCTTATTTCATCCCCTACTTGTTGAGAGAGGAGACAAAAAGTCATCGAAAAAACAAATAAGAGAGAAAAAGGTTTATCCAATAACAAGAAAGATTGTTCTTGATGTTAATAAATTCATTTTGAATAATAAAGTTCAATTGAGTAGGTGGTTGTTCTTTGAATATATAGAGAAAAGTAGATCATCAATTTATGGTTATTTTTTATTCAGTTGAATTTTTTAAATCTATATTGATTAAAGAGTGATTTAAAAATGCATATGAAAAAAAAAAATTTAAGCTGGATTTTAACCTCATTTTTTTTATAATTATTCAATTTTTTCCTATAGAAAATTCATATTCTTTATACATCAATGAAATGATTAATTATTAGAGCTACAAGGAATACGGATATTAAGTTGATGTTTGAAAGTATAATGATGATTATTTTTTAAAATATAATTTTTTTAGAAATATATAAAAATTATATATTTTTTTATTTTTTAAAATTTATTTTTGATATAAATACATTAAAATAATTCAAAAATATAAAAAAATATTTTTTTAAAAAATAAATTTTAACTAACCTCTATGTGGGCCATAATTCCAAACAAATATTAAATAAAAAAACTAGCTTAATTAATGCTTGTCACACAAGTGGATATGACAATCACATTAAAAAATTAACATAAAAAAAACATAATTTTTTTACTGGAATATTCAATGAGAAAATTAATCTCCATTAACATGTAAATTGATTCAAAATACATTTATTGTCGAATAAAAAAAATAAAAAACAAAAACTTGACCAGTAGGAATGCACCTTTAAAATAATAAAATAAGGCGACAAACAAGATGATGTAGAACATGAAGGCCAATGTTTGACCGCTACTTTTATTAATCTTATCCTATTCTACCCGCAAATTTCATTCAACAGTCAACACCAGATATGATTCCCTATCTTCTTCCCTTCGCATTCTCTCCCTACCCAGTTCCTAAAGAAAGAGGATAACAGTAGCTCAAAGCGCAGACCTTGAAGTCGTCCATTGTTGAGTTCTGCAGATAATGGCCCAAACATTGTCAGAGAAGGAGCTTTACTCTGTAAGGAGAAGAATGGCCTCTGTTGCCAACCATCTTATGGTACCTTCTCCTCCTACAGCTTCTAGTTCAAAATGTGACTCGGTTGAACTATTACCCAATGCTGCTTCCATGAATGATAACTACCATAGAGTCCATGGTAATGTTTCTAATAAAGAAGTTCTTTGGAGAAATGTTGCTGCTTCTGATAGCAGTACCAAGGACTTCACTGACATTATTTATCAAAAGGCTGTTGGCGAAGGCATTGCAAAGGTCAGAAGTGCAGTGATATCTTTGATCATGGCTCTTGTGTCTCTCTCTTTTTGTTTGTTTTAATGTCGGTTTTACCGTGTTTGTAGATTGTTATTAACAGGCCAGAGAGAAGAAATGCGTTCCGGCCACAGACGGTTAAGGAACTAATTGCTGCGTTTAATGATGCTAGGGATGATAGCTCTGTGGGGGTTATCATTCTTACTGGCAAGGTTTTCCTCTTCTTCGTGCCTTTTTCAAGCCTTACGAATTAGTATAGTAGTAATTAATTTGGTTTTGTAGGCAATGTTAAGGATGTAGAACAGCTTAAAGCTTTTGGGAGGTTGGTTCTAAGTTAAGAAACCAAACTGGTTTTCTTGCAACTTCTCTATCGCATTTTATTCTGCTAGCAAGAGAGTCATGGCATTTTCCTTGGATACGATTAACATGCTTGTTGTTTGCTATTGCAATTTTCAATTTGTATATAAACCTTGAATCTAGCATACTGAGATTCAAGAGTGAAATTTATAATATTTCGAGATGTTTGTTTCTATAAGGAGGCTCGATTTGATTGTGAAAAAACAATGTTGCTGTAGGGAACCAAGGCCTTTTGTAGCGGTGGCGATCAGGCGTTAAGAACCAAGGATGGCTATGCTGATCCTAATGACATGGGTCGCTTGAATGTATTAGACTTGCAGGTGCTAGCAACATTGTAATCTAGTATGAAGATTTTGTAAATTTGTTGGAAGCTTGCCTAACATACATGAATTCTCATGGTCTGCAACTACAATTCAAAAGATCATTTCCATTTCAATTGCAGTTCAATTTCTTCCTTTCAAATTTTAACCTTTCTAATATCCAGTAGCTTTCTTGGGTTCCACTTTCTTCGCCATCAGAAATGGCCGAAGTCATATGTAGCAATGTATTAACCTAGTCATTATTTTGTGCTTCATACCTTCTACCACATTACAGCTGTTTTCAATTCTTCATTTCATTCATCATGCAGGTACAAATTCGGCGCCTCCCCAAACCAGTAATAGCAATGGTATGGTGTTCTTCATTTTTCACAATTGTTCTCTCATGGATATACTTGGTAACTAGATGAGAAGACATGAGTTTGTGGAAGATATGATTAGAACAAAAACATGAAATACCACGTCTCTGTGTCATGCTCTATATTTAATTACTTTGTGAGATTCAGGATTCTTACATCAAAGATCCAAATTCATGAGTGCAACTGTTTTTTTATTCATTGCATTTTCCGTGCATTATCAGGTTGCAGGTTATGCTGTTGGAGGAGGACATGTGTTGCATATGGTCTGTGATCTCACAATTGCAGCCGATAATGCTATATTTGGCCAGACTGGTCCTAAGGTAGTCTTGTCGTCTTCTGTCTCTCTTGTTCTTTGCAGACTTAGAGTTTTGATTTGTAGGCTGGATTGGCAATGGGATTCATTTATGATTCAGTTGATTGGCAAGGTTAATCGTATAATAGTATAGGAAGCTTACAAATCACCTCTCACAAGTTCCATTTCTTTTTTGGTCCAAACTGTCTAGATCTGATTAATGTCTGCTGTATTGTTTCTCTTTGCAGGTTGGAAGCTTTGATGCAGGTTATGGAAGTTCCATCATGTCCCGTTTGGTAAGCAATTGAACATATCTTTGGTTGACTCAATACTTCTAGTAGGAAATTTTAATATATCATTTGATTCTTCTGAAGACTCCCTCTTCTAGGTTTAAGGCTGCCTCATCAACCACCAATGCTAGAATAAGTAGATGATTTTCCTGATCATTGTCCATTTGATATCTTTTATACCGTGTTGTTTTGCATCTGAAAATTTAACAGGTCGGGCCTAAAAAGGCACGTGAGATGTGGTTTCTGACAAGGTTCTATACAGCTTCTGAAGCAGAGAAAATGGGCCTTGTTAACACTGTTGTACCAGTGAGTTCACCATTCTCTCTATTTTTTATCCAATAGATGGCGTAGAAACTGTTGGTATTTTGACTCATTAAAACATCAAACTGTCTCCTTCCAAACTGTATGATTCTCCCTTTACCATCATTCTATTTTTGCTGATAAATATTGCTAACGTTTAAAAACATCTTCTAGTTAGATAATTTAGAACAAGAAACAGTCAAATGGTGTCGAGAGATTCTAAGGAATAGCCCAACTGCGATTCGAGTCCTCAAGTCAGCTCTTAATGCTGTTGATGATGGTCATGCTGGACTCCAGGTACCCTTAGACCATCTACTTGTGTTTGTGTTCTTCAAGCTACTTTAACTGAATGTTTTGTCTTCATCACTGCAGAAATGACCTTATCTTTTTTCTTACTCTTTCATGTGTACTTGTATCATGCAGGAACTTGCTGGGAATACCACACTCATATACTATGGTACTGAGGAAGGCAGCGAGGGGAAGTCGGCATTTATGGAACGTAGACCCCCAGATTTCTCAAAATTTCCACGACGACCTTAATGTCAACTTTCACCTGTGCAGACCCAATTTGTTGTCAATCTACCGGATAATTTTTTTCAATAAATCCTTTGTGGCTTCTTTGTTATGTATTCTTGAGATTAACAATTTTATATTGAGCTCTCTTGGAAGCCACGTTATCAGTTGTCAAAAGCATCACCCTCGCTTCAGCAAATGAGTTCAGAAGAAATTACTCTCAATTGCCCACGACTCTTTTGGTACCTTCTTTACGTAGATTGCCTAGAAATAGAAAATGTCTTCTTTGGACTTGGAGCTAGGTGCTGAATTTAATTGATCAGCAATAAAATCTACATCCTCCCACAAAATGAGGTATTGGTATTGAAGTCCATTTTTAGATAAAAATCTTCACTACATAGGAAAACAAACAAAAAGAACAGACAAAGTTAATACTGTTACATCAGTAAAAAGCAATGACGGATATCTAGTAGCTTTTCTATGTAAATCACTACTGTCTGGTCTTAGAAGTGGAAGCTTGAGAACTATCCGGGGTTCCAGGAGAGAAGAATCGGTCCCTAAATGCGTAGCTTGTGCTTTCCTGACCTCTTGAATTCCCAGAGAAACTAGCCCTTGCCAACTGCCTTAGTTTATTTAGTTCACTCTTTTTCTCTAAATTTAGTCCCCGTGAACCTTTTCCTTCCCCAACGCTCTGAGCACTGTGAAGGGATGTCTCTGCAGTTGTATAACTTGTTTCTTGAATAACATCTGGACTTGGCGAACCAGGACTGAGCACAGGAACCACTGTTGCAGATAAAGCACTAAGTGGATCACCTTGGTGTGTTCTTCTATCTACTGATTCTGGACTTAGAGGAGGGACAGCAGATAGGCCTGTTTTTGGTTGGGAGAAATTTGGAATAACTTTTGACCAGTGCTTCCTTGGTAGGAAAGGCAACACAAGACCTTTAGCGGCAAGCTTCAATCCGAATTTGAAAGAATTCCTCCGAGGCTGAGAAAGTCTTAGAAGGCATTTTACCAATGCATACCATTCATTTACAATATGAACAATGAAGGTTAGGAAGAGGAGAGCCAGCATTGTGTATCCGAGTTTGCTTTCTTCCATATGATTTGATTTTTCTGTAGCAATAGAAAAACCGAAGATGCCTGCCTCGCATAAGAGAGAGATACTTTCCACCAAATGGACTCTCCTTCTGATGTATGGTTTGAGTGTAAGCAGATAAATGAACTGTATCAATGTGATTGCCAACGCTAAAAGGCTTTGACTTGATTCTGGCGATCTGTATGCTCCGGACAGTATTCCCAAACCGATTCTTCTCACAAGATCCAGAATAACATAGGAAGATCTAGCACACCCCACGAGTCGCCTGGACCAAGTCATTCTAGTTTCTTCATTGCTGTCATCTGAGCTCACAGCTCTCATTCTTCCAATTCCACTTTGACCACTTTCAATCCACGTAGGCAAGGTGTTAGGGACACAATGATCAACAAAGACAAATAATGGAGGACCCCTTAGATTTTCGAAGAGAATTCCAAAGCGTGGAAGGAGAGATGTGGGCAACCCCTCCTTATAAAACCATTTACCAATTACTTGCTTACCAACAAAGACAGACCACAACTTTTTATACCATGGATCCCCTACAGCAATATCCCTTATTTCCTTGTACTGAGCAAAACTCCCAGAGAAGATGGCAATTATGAGAAAAAGGATGGTGAATAAAATAAGTGCTCCTGGGACTACTAGCAACAAAGCCCCGATGATGATTCCTCTAGGCGAGCCCCCTGAAAATGAAGCAGTCTTCATTTCAAGAAAATCTTTGACAGGCCTTAAACTAAATCAGAAAGAATATCGGTAAGTGCTCACCTTTCATAACAAATGCTGAGGACTGAGAGATACAAGGTAACATGAGAATTAGAAGTAGCAGCTCAAACCTGGGAACTGAAAATATCCCATGAGCTGGTACTCCTGTCCTCCATCTTAGGAAAAGTAATGTTATCACATGGATTATAAGTAAACTGCCTCCTCCCACACCAAGCCAGAATAAGTTCTTCTCCAAGTCTTGCCACCTATTGAAGAAACAATGTAATCCATGTTTTAACCATTAATATGTGTTAAAAGCAGCTGCAGTTTTATAACTTGCAGGTATTAAGACTTAATCTTCTGTGTTAGTGGAAGTGATTTTGTTTGAATAAGCAGATCCTAATATAGAAGTTTAAGTGTTGGGCTACCCTTTGTAGTTCTCAGTTTCCTTGATGAGAATGGTAGCAGATGATGGTTCCCCTCTCTGCAAGACAGATGAATACAGCTGATGTAAAATTCTCATGAAATCACAATATACAACTGTGCATGATGGTAAATACCAACCAAGAAATAAGTGAAATATTCTCTGGAATTGAGGGGTGGACCATAAGGAGTACTTTTCATGCTTGTACTATATCCATGACGCCAACCAAAGTTGAGGTTGATTTCAGTCTGAAATGGAAGTTGATCTTCCATATTAGAAGAACTATTTAAATTTGTATTGAACCAATTGCGATACTCAAGTGATAAGATTCTGAGATTTTCTTTAGCCAAATAAACATGGTTGGGCCATATAGAAGGGCCACCATCTTTCCATGGAAGCTTTTGACGAGGTATGAGCCACCTCAGACCTTTTGTTGTCTCTGAGTACTCAATTGGATGACTGGCAGAGAGCCAATCAGAGAGAACAAATACTTGAAGGTGTCCAAAAAATCCCTACAATAGAGGAAGTTCATAATTATCAAATAAAATCACAAAACACAACGGTTCTTCAGTAATGACATGTGATGTCTAGTACAAAGTTATTGGAAGAACTTGTATGCAGCTTTGGCCCTGCCAGTGTTTGAACACTCACATGCAGATTCATAGATGGTTTAGAAGCAAAATTGTCAGTATCTCCGGCTGCAAGAGAGCGTATAGCTCCAAGATTTGCAGTGGACAGTGAAAGTGCAGCAGCTGTCAGCGATGTTGCTATTACTCCAGAAGTCACAAAAGAGTATAATGCCATTGAGATTGCCGGGGTTGAATCTATTGTAAGGTTTAGATTTTTAAATTCAGATGCAAAATCAGTAGTTGAGTTCTGGAATAGTGAAACAGTACATTGTTCTTACAGTGTTTCACTTCAAGTAGGTTAGAAGCTAAATTTTGATTTCCTGAAATATCATTTACTTTCCCGGCAGGAATAGTGATGGAGACCACATTCTGAGTAACAGCAAGGACAGTCAGCGAGTATAGAGCTCTTGAAAATTCCTTAAACCTAGATAAAGAAACAAAAGAGTCAGGTAGTATTTAAACTGCTATTTCAAACTGTTTGCAGTTTCTTGAAAGTTTGTGCTGTAAGAAATTCTAGAGCACTATGAACTATAACAGTAATAGCTTTCAGAGCAAACTATGCACCTGCCTTGTAACTTTTCCTCCTTCCACTTGTACCATGGAGGCCTCAAAGCCAAACACCGGTTTCGTAAACCCTACTATCACTTTCATGTCAGATGCCTTTGTAACATTTGGTGAGCTGGTGCTCAGTCTCACCTCAGGCTTTGTTGAATCTTAAAAGAAACGGCATGAATTAGTAAATCTATGAAACAGAAATGAAAGAAACAATGACAACTGCAGTACCAAAGAGAATTGTCAGTGAGGCCGCTTGTGAAACAGGAGTGCCTGTTCTGCCAACTAATCCAGAATCTAGTTCAACCGTAATGGTTTCAGCTTTCGATGCATTCCTGAGCTACAAATATGAAAATTAGAGTTTTGAAAATTCGAATTAGATTTTCGAGTATTATTGAAATTTTCACAGGAAGTGATTATGAACTTAAAATTATTATTTATAGTATTAATTTCTTTTGAAAAAAAGATGCTCGTGTCATTTGAAGTCTGCTTACTTCAAAAAAGAACTTGCGATTCCCATGATTTCCAATAAGAACAGGTAAAACATTATCTGAATTTACATGCAAGGACTTTAGGACTTCTTCTGTTGAATTTCCAATGGGAATGCTGAAGTCCAAACAAATTTTCAAGTCCCCAATTTTGTTAGTTGCCAGAACAGTTCTTGGGACCCCATTGATCTCCATTACATATGATGGAACTGGCATCCACAAATCTACCAGCACTGGTCTTCTATCTAAGACAGAAATTGAAGTATAAATTAACAGAAGGATCTATACGCAAATCTATTCATTTATCTCCGGCAAGTTACAAATGATGAACGATAACTCACCAAAGTGAATAATTAAAGAGGAACTGTTTGTCCTTGTAAAAGAGTTTCCAGCCTTATCTGTACAAAAATTATCTGCCATTCTGACTAAGATGCGGCCACGTAAACTTTTCAAGGAGAGAGTCAAGTCAAGTCTGTATTTTATATTAGGTTTGATGATGTGTAGGGAAGACGCATGAACATAGGCTGGACCATTCAAAATGACCTGCAGAAGTGAAATGTTACCTGAGTTCACATTATTAGACCCTTTGATAACAATCTAAGTTTCCTCTAACAATTAATATCACACACACAAATGCATGTTTTCTGCAGGGGAACTAAAGTGTAGTTTGGACCTGGAAATGCACTTACATCGCAATTTGATGAGTTCACACACTTGAATCCACCCAACCCGGTGCAAGCTTCACTGAATGTTACATCAATGGTTATATTTCCAGCATTTGTGTAATTCTGTTCACTAAATATTGTTGCAGATGGTGGAATTGTGTCTGGACGATGCAATCATGAAACAGACAAGTAAAGTCTCAGCAGATAAAAGTCTTGGAAGAAAAAACACTTCAGTGAGTATTCTTCCAAGACCAGACATTGTCTAAGCACTAGCCATCTGAAAGAATAGAAAAGGGACAGAGTTACATACCTATGAACCAAGAATAAGATGATGAGTTTCGCTCTCCATTACGAGTTGTGACATTGAGACGAAAACTGTGTTTGTGGTTTACAGTTAAGTTCTTGAATACTATTATATCAGCAGGACATGATCTCAAAGTTCGGCCATCGAGCTGTGTTCAAGTCAATTTTTTTAATGATTCAAACAAATTCAAGCTGCCTCGGAAAAAATAAGTGCTACTTATAATCATATTTTACAGGCAATATACTTTCCAAAGGGGAGATTTATTTACTTGGGGACCTTCTGCAGATCAATATATGAATTTATCAAGAAAGAAAAAAGTCCTGAAAACATTACATAATCTCAAGAAGAGCAAAAGCTAACTTGCAGCATTACTATTTACTGGAGTTTTACCGGTTCAAATTAAGGAGAAATAAAGAAAGATGTTTCAACAGGAATGTTACCTCACAGGAAATGTGGCAACTGTTATTCTTGCAAGCGTTGCTACCATCTGGAAACTCTGCTGAATACTGGAAAACAGCAGTAGAGATCCTTGATTGTTCAGGAGGAGCTTGATGAAAGTTAACGATAACTATTGACTTAGTTGAGTCTAATGCACACAAAATCATAACTGCAATACACATAACTAGTTTGAGTTGGAGTAAACCAATTGCAGAAGTTGCCATGTGCTTCACTTCACATTTAAGCATGAATCAAGAGAGGAATGAGGAGAAGGGAGATGAGCTTTGTTTGCTGCAAAAAGATAACAGCAGTTGAGAGTTTGGATAAAAAGACAGCTTGCATCCAACGTCCATTATAAATTCATGCCGAGAAGCTAGAAAGAATTGAGGACAACTACCACCAACGATTGTTGTCAGTTTCATTACTTCTTACTTAAAGATGCTCACCTTTCCTCATTAATTGCCATCACCCTTGACCAATCCTGATAATCTTTTTCTTCATTTCTTCTTGTACTATTTTCTGTTTTTTTATTGTCCTTCCTTTTTCCTATACGGGGAAAGCTTATGTCATGAGTTGTCAAAGCTGGTCAAAACTTTACAATGCATGGAAAAATATTGGCTAATTGATTGAGTGATTACAATTTCTACTTCCAAACGTATTTCAATTTCAACGTTCTCCATGGTACATATCTTTGACCTGCTTGATGCTTAAAATTTGCAATTTCTGCAAGACACAATGAAGAGAAAAATGGATTTACCCTTAATGCAATGGACGCAAAACCCTAGGTTGGTGCAATGATGCCGTGGAAGAAAAGCCGAGTGTACAGACACTGGCAGTCCCGCGTTATCAAAACAAAATTTATGACAGTTCCTCCACGTATCAATGCTCCGCTCCTCCTTTAATGTTGAGTGATAAATGTCCATTTAATACTGTCTTTCAGAGTGACAAAAATTTAAGCGTTCATCAAATGTGGCTATGTTTCTAACAAACATACAATTCAGAAGTTCAAAAACTTAATTGGTGACATGCACAAAAGCATGGCTATGATACAAGGTTCTCTCCTGTACATATCTTCTGTACATGTGCCGTATCGTTGCACTTGCTATAAATTTACATAGCACAGATGTTTCGTGCTAATTTGTCAGTGAAAGGTGCTAAATATCCAACAATAAACTGTAACTTCAGAGAAAGCAAAAGCAACAATCCAACTTTGAAGAGTTCTGGGATATGATTTTATACAGGGCTGCCTTAAGTAGCAGAAGGTATGAGATCGTCATCATGAAAAGCAGATTCATCATCATCTTCAGCTACCATCCAGTGTAATTTAGGCCCCTGAACATGATAACCCATGAAATCAAATATTGCGACAAAAGCAGCAAGTATAGCATTCCTTGTATATTTTGAGCATAATTACTTCAGAAAATGGAGCATCAAAAACTCTCCAGTGGCACGCATAAAAAAAAGTGGCAGAAAGTTTGAGAAAAGATTTTTTTTGGAACAAAAAAAGAAGAGAGGCAGTCCCAAAAAAGAATCCATGCTTTCTTTGATTAGGATCTGGAAGTTTTTCAGTTACCAGTCATAGAAAAGGAAATAATACTGAAAATGGCATTTTCCCACCACGTAGTGTATTTTTTTAATAGACAAAAGCTTTCAAATATCATAAGATATACCATGAAGACTGACTCGAAAATATGGAGAGAGAAAAAAAAACCACCATTTACATGTGTGATTACCTTTCCTTGCCGTATAATTTTTGGAGAACTTCCTGTCATGTCAACTACAGTAGATGGATCAGCCATTCTGATACCTCCATTAACAACAAAATCAAGACCCTACATAAATTGAATCACAGAGAGTTAGAACAGTTTGAAAATTTCCCTATACCATAAGGACCCCTGCCCTATTGTAAAAATGAGAATTCAAATGTAAACATTGCTCAATATTCTTGTGATACAGAATCAAAAGTACAAAATGTAAAAGAAACTTCGCATTTGCTCAAAGAAAAACAGCATGCACAAGTAAAATTCTGATGGACAAAACCTTGAACGATTTTTTGTTAAGAAAAAAAGGAAATTGGATTCTACTGTATGATGGTTAGGTGGACGTGTTCTTTGTTATTTACATCAACATGTTATTAAAGTAAAAACTGGGGCCATATGAAGAAAAGGGAATGCATTAGTTAAAACTAACCACCAATTTCAGTCATTTAATTAAATTTTTATCTCTGGTTCCAAAATTTACATCAAGCAAAATATGTTTTGATGGGTAAAATACTAAGCTGGTGCCACACCATCATTATTTGCATCATTGTTTACCCAATTCTTCAATTCCTATTAACAGCATCGCTCATTGGAATATTTAAGCAAAAGAAATTAACACTGTATCCAGCTTACACCAGACCTACATAGTTCTTTAGTCTTGGAGAATAAAATCGAGCAAGCCTTGTTGATGCAATAAAAAACATACCTCTGGTCCATATATATCAGCTATTACAACTGGATCAATCATCCACTCGTTTTCCTTTGGCGACCTGACACTGGCACAATGAACAGATATTCAGTCCAAAGTTACTGCAGTCAAACCCATTTCTTTACTGGCACCCACATGAAACAGAAAACGTCTACAAAAATGCACACAAAAACACACCCTAGTTTTTTACAGCTAGCACAAAACAAAACAAAAACAACCTTGTGGATATAAGCGGTGCATCCATCTTCTCCAGGATTGCTTGACAAATAGCATCATCAGGCATTCGGATACCCACATTTTTCCTTGAAGCATATTTGGCAGTTGTAGTCCCATACCGCACGCACTGTTTTGGCAGTTCTTTGCTTGCAGTTAGGATGAAAGTATACTGTCACATAGAAGCACCATCTTCAATGAAGTATCCACTTAAGAAGAGTGAGGAAACTATATTACCCAAAAACATCCAGTACATGAAAAGTTCACTAGCATTGCATACAATGCCAAGCCGAGACTCCAAGAAAGAATGCAAAGCCATAAAAAAAAATAGGCCGCACCCTGGAATGGAGATATCATTAAAGTTCGAGAACTAAAATCATGAGATTAGAATTAATTTCCTCTGAAAATATACTGTTGTGTCTCCATTCACCAGGGAAAGAAATACAAGATAGTCACATAGAAAGTTGTCCAATGATTCTAATATGTGAGAAAAGCAACTGAATAGCTGGTCATGATTCTGGTTATGCTTTCTGCATGTAATGATTCGAGGCTAATATATTAGCTCAAGGATGACTCTTACAAGTACCTAGGTTACTTCCTACTAGCAGTAAAATACATCACATAACATCCTTACTGGCCCTGGTAAGCAATGCTTAACGGCTCGAAATATATCTGCATGACCTTGACCATCACCACGTGGGAATCCAGTAGTATATGTATCTATGTCTCTCAGAGAGTGGCACAAGATACTAAGGGGCTGCATGAATGAAAAGACAAGTCAGAAAGCAAGAACAAAAGGATGCACTTTAAAACATAATACAGAAAATAAAATCAGTGAGGTTGAGTGATATGAATTTGATCAACACAGGAGAATACAGAAAGAAGAAAATAAACATGTATCAGTTCATGTCCAATCCAGTGTCATTCCAAATCCAGAGCCTCTATCAAAGCCGACTATAGTGGTGAGTGAAGAGAAGCCATGTTTCTTGCCTTGGAAGGTTCTATGTTTTTAATTCTGCAATGCAAAACATACAAAACCCATATCAACTTAAGAGTTCAGATTGAGAAACAAAAGATTCAAGCATAAAGCTTTGAAGTTAAGTACATTATAATCTACCTACGAAGACGTTCAATTGCTGAGTTGCTTTTCAAATCACAAACAATCGCATACCTAACAACAACAAAGAAAGTAAATTGAGAAGGATCCAAATTACGAAATGATCACATGCAATATGTTCATACAGACAAAAATCACAATCAGTGACAATAAATCACTCAAATTTAAATCTACAATTATTGTAATGAAAAATGCAGGGAACGCAAAGGAACCAATATTGTACATCTCCAACTTCCCAATTCAATGGAAATAACTTTTAAAATTCAAATTTATACCAATCAAAATATGTAATCATATCCAAATAAATTCTACTCCAGTTCAACAAGTCTGGGGAAAAAAAGCACACAAGTAACTCCATGCAGTTTACTACACCCACGTCGCCAAAAAAAAAAAACAGAGAGATTATTCAAGATAAAAAAACCCACCAAGAACCACAAAACTTCCATTGATGCTTATATATGTAACAGTCAAGCAAACAGCATACATACACAGTATCAGTGGGAATAACACCAACAGCTCCTTGTTTCAAAAGCTCAATCACAGGTTCCAACTTCCACGTGTCAGATCCTAACTCGTCAGCTTCCACACAAAGCAGTCCGTCCTCCTAACATCGCCATCCTCACAACATAACATTTTTGTAAAAACAGTTTAGCATTACCTCAAAAACCCACCATTTAAAATTAAAAAACAAGAAATCCCAGAAAGCATAAGGAAGGGATAAGTTGATATTGACCTTGGTAAAACGAGGAGCAGAGTACTTGAGTCGTTTTGGGCTTCTTTTAATAGCCATGGATAAGACACGGAGGCGAGGGGGTTTTGGGGTGTTAAAGGAAACAAGGCTCGGAAATGGAGCGACATGTCGTCGTAGAGTTGTTAAAGAGGGTAGAGATGAGAGTGATGGAGTCAGTTTGTAACCGTACAGTTTTGTTTCCGCCATTTTTTTGAGGTTAGTGAAGCGGTGGTCTCTGGAAGTTCGTTTCTGGGAAAGGAAAGAGACAAGCAAAGGGCATTTTATTTATTGAAAAAAAATATTGATTAAAAGACAGGTCGTTTAGTCATTGTGAATTAAGATATTTTTTTAGACTATTTATTAGATTCACTTGAATATTCGGGTGAACTTATATCTATCTTGATTAATTTTACAGGTTCTGAAATTAATGTAAATCTCTAATAGCCCTAAAATTTATAATACTCAAACTAGTAATTTATAAAAAACAAACTCAAAATTTAACAAATTAAGCTATATTTTTTAGGGCTAAACCATCTTGATTTTTTTCTAGATGGCACTAATAATAAATATCATGAATACAATGGTAGAAATCTTTTAATAAGTAAATTCGACAAGGATACAAACCTTTCAGCAAGATTATCTCATTATAATCATAAAATATAAAGTGAGATTTAAATTTATATCTCTCGTATTAAAACATAACAAATCATGTTCTCAATCTCAATTAATTTTGAATTTAATGAGGATTAGATAAGAAAAACAGAACATGAAGAGTTTAGTTATTGTTATTTTTATCATGCAGTAAATTATATTCATATTCTTTGATTTAAATTTTATAATTAGATTTAACGAACACAGCATAAAAAAAAAAAAACCTTCAAAAAAAAATCTATATATACAAATTTGAATTAATTGTTTGAATTTTTTTTTACAAGACATTGACTTATTTGGTTTTGGTAATGTGAAAACCTAACCAGGTTGAATAGATAAATTTAGCCATGTAAATATTTTTTCTAGTTCAACTTTCAAGTCAGGCTCTGAGTCACGAGTTCCCCTATCAATTCACCGGATCAAACCGGGTTTTACAACTATAGGTACTAGAGAATGAAATTGAAGTTTAGCGTGCATGTAGCAGGCAAATACATATCAATATCAAAGACAAGCTTCAGCACAAGGCAAATGAAAAAATCAATATTTTCTCGTTAAAGATGACAACTCTTGCTGCTTATTATCAGTTAACAATGGGAAAACCTCGCTAAGGCTAAAATTAACTAATGTGTGAAAGAAAGATGGCATGCTTCCTCAAGAGTCTGCATAGACCAACTCAGAGCTCCGATCGATGTTTCTGGGAAATGAAGTGCTTATTGTGTAGGAGGAGGAGGCGGCATCTGGGATTTTGCAAATCCAATCCAAGCAACAATGCCAACAGCAAGAATAACCCATCCACATATATCATACGTGAGATCGCTGCTTTTCTTCTTCTTAGAACTCTGAACAAAGGGAGAAGGGGCAATGCATCAGTATATATATATATATATATATATATATATATATATATATATTATATATAATTTTAACTTAAATAGATGCAATGGCAAACTAGAAAAAATAGAGTGACAGATCTCAAGGATCACGTACTGACTGTCAAACACAATAAATTCTTCCCGTGCATGTCTGTGTATATCGTAGATATGCCATATTTACATGCAAAAATCAACACACTAGATTCATGGTAATTTTGCAAACTTAAACTATATGAACAGGCTCAATGCAATGTGCAACACCGCATAATTTAAACAGTGTTTATTGCCAATAGAATCTAATCCAAAACTCATTAACACGTATATATCAACCCTTGTTAGGGTAGAAAAATCAATAAGGGTAACTTGTACCTCACCTTTACAAGGTCCTATTTGTTTTTGCGTTTCAAAAATACTTTTTTAAAAAAATTGAAAATTTTATTTTTTTATTTGTTTTAAATTAGTATTTTTTGGTGTTTTCAGATTATTTTGATATGCTTGTTGTCAAAAATAATTTTTAAAATATAAAAAAATCTATTATTTTGATGAAGCAACTGCTACCACACTCCCAAACACCTTCTTAATCTATAATGGTTATGATAAAAAATTCCATCAATTTTAACAAATTAGATGCTTGTAGCCATATCAACAAGACATTGCAACAGCATATATAGTTCATTATCCAACAAAAACTAGAAAGAGAGGGAAAGAGAGATAAAACAGGCATAGCACAGCAAAAAGGAACAAGAAAAAGGTCACCTTTGCACTTGATGAAGTAGAAGCTGCAGAAGCAGGGGCAGCTCCCATTTCCAGTTGATCTAAGCCACCATGCTTGTGAATCTGTGAGTGCAACTCTGGAGCCTATGAATGCAAAAGATTCAAATGTTAGACCAATCAAAGTATACAATTTATATTACAAAAAACAATAGAACCCAGTCAAAGAAAAACTACAGAAGATATCACTCCTCAATGGACCAATAACTCATTAGTCAAAATTCACATTTCTCATGAAATCAAGGCTCATCATTCACTGGCAATAGAAGACCTTAATAGAACTCAAGCAGATCAAGGTGCATACAGCCCACATCTCAGCATGGTTGAATGCTTGCTCAGCAATTGCTTAGGGGCTTCTAGTATTTTTTTCACAGCATAATAACGATGGGTCATAATGGTTTACAAGAACTTAAAAGAAAACAGAACTGTATGCTTTGTTCAAACTTCAAATGACAAAATGAAATTATCAAGTTTTAAAACAACCCAAAAACTCATCGCGAACTACTTACTCTTAACATTTTATACCATTTTAACAATGCGAGTAAAACGAGGTTTGGTATAAATATGCCTCAGCCTGGGAAAATGAACTCCACAACCCACTTTCAAAAGGCACAAGAAAGAACATTTAAAAGTTCAGTTCAAGTGCTATGCAGAAACCTATCCCTTTTATCAAGACACCACACTGCTAATCAGGTAGTGATGGTATCCAGCTCAAAGGTATTGTTTCCCAGCAAAAAACTTAGTAAATAGATCCCAGAATATATCTAATATGATATTATACAGAAATTACATCTAACATCAGTGTAAAATCCAATGACCAGATATTGATACTACCTAATTCTCTTTTCCCATTTTTCTATTATCACATTAGATTGAGTGATAAAGAAAGAGGTGTACCTTAGAAGACACTTCCAAAGACTTGCGATAAAGTTCATTATCTGGATCCTGCCAAAAACCAACATCACACATTTATAATCATTCAAATAACAAACATACAATAAAGCAATGCCCTTGCAGTATGATTTCACAGGAGAAAGAAATATACCTCATCAACAGCTTGTTGAAAGTAGACAGCCGCCTTTTCAAAACTCTCATTAGCCACATCTTGATCTGGTGTCAAAAATGCATATGAAGTATGTGCATTTCCCAGGTACCAGATAGCCTCGTGTTTCTTGGGATTAATCAGCAACGACTCCTCCAGCTTCGTGATTCCATCTGCATATTCAACTCTATCACCCCATCCATATTGACACATTTAACTATAACATTCAAAAAAAAAAAAAAAAATCGAATAATCAACTCATTCCATAACCAATTCTTTGTCATGAATGGGATTTAGATTCCATCATTTCTTAGCAGAGATTATAAGCACAGTCTCTTTTAAGGGTAATTCATGCTAGAAAAGATAAATTAGAACCTAACCTAGCATCATCTTCTTTGAATCTGGAACACTCTGAAACTGAGCCAACTCCAACAAAGCTCCTCCCCACTTCAACAAATTCTGTCCAGAAAAACATAAAACCCATAAATTTACAAAAATCCCAAGACCCCAACAATTCTACAAAATCAAAACCACTTGGGTCCTTCCAAAGTTCCAAACTTTATCACTTATCAATCAATAATAGAAAACTAAGAACAAAAGAAAAGAAAAAAATAGATAGATCCAATAAATGAAGCAAGAGATTAAAAAAAAATACATCGGCATCAAGAGGGTCTTGAGCATAAGCATCTTCAGCTGTTTTACGTGCGTGCTCGAAGAACAGTAACCTATCAAAGTCGTTTTGCATTTCCATGTCTCCTTCTATCTATCAATCTCCGCAGACAGAAAAATAAAAATAAAAAGCAGAGAAAAGATGAACTTTTGAGATTTTGCTGAGTCTGACGGCCCTTGCTCCGTTTTTCTTCAGGCTTGCATTTGGAGATTAGCTAACCACAAAGTAGAATGGTCCGACTCTCACGCGCGCTTGATTGGCGTGGATTATAAAATAACATGTCGATTTTGAATTTTGTAATCAGACGATTTGCCGTTAAGGGCTACGGATGTGGTCTAATCTATCAATGATATTTGGAGTCTATTTGGCTGGTATTTATTTATTTATATTTGTTTTTGAAGAATATTTTTTAAAAAATATATTAAAATAATATTTTTATTTTTTTTAATTTTTTTTTTGCAAAACAATATAAAAAAATTAAAAGCAAATAATAAATTCATTTTTTTAATATAAAAATGTTTTTAGTTGCAAGAAGAAACAAGATCTTAGTATTTACTATCTATTTGGCAGACATTTTATCGTGAGTTAGATATTTTTTTTTCAAAAAAAAAAAATTAAACATGTTATTTTTTATGATATATTTTTATATAAAAAAATCAAATGTAAATTAAAAATTTTATACACGAATCTAATTAAATAAACTGAGAACCATCTATATCAACAAATAAATAAAAAGTCATTAACAATAACTAGATATGTATTAAGAAAAGTTGAGAGGCTGATATAAATTAAGATATTTGATCTCGTAACACGATTCATTTACCTAATTGTATTAATTGTCTCTGTTTATTAAATTTTTAAAATATTTTTTTTTAAAAGTGTATTTTATTTAAAAATATATTGAAATAATATTTTTTTATTATTTTTAAAAAAAAAATTATTCGTAATATTAACACATCAAAACAATCTAAAAACATAAAAAAAAAAATATTTTGAAGCAAAAAATAAATTCAATTTTTTTCAAAAGCACTTTCCAGCTACAAAAACAAACAGGGCCTTAGTATTTACTAGATATTTTTTTCCAACAAAAAAAGTTAAACGTTTATCTTTTATGAGATTTTTTTTATATATAAAAAATAAAGAGTAAATTCAAAAGCTTATACATGAATCTAATTAAATAAATTGATAATCATTTGTGTGAACAAATAAAAAAAATCATTAACGATAACTAAATATGTATCAGGAAAAGTTGAGAAATGACTGTAAATTAAGATATTTGATCTCGCAACATGATTCATTTACCCAATTATATTCATTGTCTCTGTTTATTAAAATTAATTTTTTTATTTAATCAATAATAGTAGAAATAGACACGCATAAAATTGATTGAATAAAATCAAAAGGGAAAAATATCTCACAAGGTTGCACTTATTAGAAATACTATCCAAAAATAAACATTTATTTTATTTATAAAAATAAATTTCAATTATATATATATAGATGATTTAGAAAAATCTCTTTCAAAGTCAAATGCATGCAAAATACTTAAAAAAAAACAACCACTACTTAAAAAAAAGCTAAATAAAAAAGTCAAAGAGAATGGATATTAATTTAAACACAAAGTGAAAAAAAATATTCAAAAAAATACATATAAAAAAAATATGAATTTTTTTTTATATATATAAAAAGCCAAATTCACCAACAAAAAAAAAAAAAAGCTAGTGCCCGACCCATTTAGGAGGGCCTGTGTGCATGCCAATTTTTCTAAATGTATTTAGGGTAGATAACATGCATTCACCCCAATGTTTTTTGAAAAAAGAAGTCAGGCAAAGTGTCATTTGACTTTGCCCAGATTCCAGACAATGACATCTATCTGAGTCAGATTAAAAATGCGTGATGATTGGAAAATCAAAACTAAATTATTATTTTTTACCAAAAAACTAATTTTCAACCTATTTTTGACCCACAACGCTTAGAAAACATCCTAGACACCTTAATAAATCCATCTATAACCTCAAAACAAAATATCACAAAATCTGAAATCCACCTAAATCCAAAAATCTTCCTAAGCTCAAATTTGTTGTTTTAGGCATTTTCAAGGTAAAAACAAATACTTAATTTCAACTCTTCTCATCAAATGGAATCATTTAACACAAATATTTATTATTTTGGTGGTTAGAATTGATACCAGTGACATTTTTCTCTCTATACCTCCAGAATCTGACAATATCTCTCTCTCTCTCTCTCTCCCGTTTTCTCAAACTATAGACTAAAAAGTACGAAAATAAACTTATATACCAAAATTGAATTGAAAGAATATTGAGATACAAAATAGGTATAATATGTGAAGTTTGAAGACTAAAGTGAACTTTTTTGTGAGAACTTTGAAACCATCACTCATCTATAGTGTCTTTTCTTTTATTTTTAGGTTTTCTAGTTTGTTTAGGTTGATTTTTTTAGTTTATTTAAGGAGTTGTAAATATATTAGAGAAGCAGACTATTTGAAGATAAATATTCAATGGTAAAATTATGAATTAGATTTTTATGTAACGACCTTATTTGGTTTCAATTCTTTATTTTTGGCTTGTTATATTCTTGTTTGTATTGTCGTATGTATTAAGTGTTATTGATTCAGCTTGACCCAAAGGATTAACATTGTGACCCACCAACCTAGAACTTGATCCAAACCAAATTTCATTTCAAAATTGATGGGTGTTGACAAACTAGAGTGAGATTCGATTTTAATTTTTTTTATTTTAAAAAAAAAACCATTTTAACTTCTTTTTTTTTTAACTTAGATCAACCATTCTTGACTCACCTAATTAATGATTTGAGATTTGAATTAAGTCATGAACTTAATAACTATGTTAATGACACCATTGAAGTAATTTTACTTGTTAAATCCGCTATTAAAATCAACCAATGTCTAGTTTCATTGCTTATTTTCTCAAGATTATGGTTATGAACTAGATAGGTTTTCCGTGTATTGCCACAGGCTATTTCTAAAAATATGCACTGCTTTTAATTGTAAGACAATTGAAAGGAAAAAAAAAAGTGATTTCTAAATATGCAATAAAGAGCTTGTAGCATTAAAAGGTAAATGATGTGGCTTTCAAGCAACAAATAAGTAACATGCAAAAAACTTGCTTAAACTGTCTTGAATTTTATATAAGAATCAAATTGTAAAATATAAAGGGACATCAATCTAACATAAGCATTGTTTGAGCAACTCAAAACAAAAGGTGGCATGATGAACAAAAAGAGTATGGAAGCCCAACTTTTGACTAAGAAGCGAAGTCTCAGCAATTGTTAGCAAGTAAAGAGTAATAAATGTTTGTCAACTCCTTATTACTACAAGGATATGAATAACTTAGTTAAGTGTCTACAAGAATATTTTATGTTTATTTATGTGTCTAGACTTAGTGTATAAAATAAGTATGGTACATACCTTAAACACTCACTTTAAAAGATAAATTATTCCCTTAAGAGAAAGCATCCTAAGAGCACCTGGAGCCTATATATATATATATTGAAAAACCTACGCACACATCTAATTAAATAACCCAATAACAGTTGTGTAAAGTAATGAACAAAAAGTTTATCAACAATAAACAAAAATGAAATTGAGAAAACCAAGCGAAAAATAAAGATCGAAATATCTTACATCGCAACACAGGTAATTTACCTGATCATGTTTAAAAAATTCTTCCATCAAAATAAATTTGTAATAAAAAAACAAATAAAATTTGTAATAGAAACCGACACACACATAAAATTTATTAAAAAATAATTATATAAAAAAAAAACAATACAAGGCTACACATATGAAAAATCTTAAAAATATATATTAAAAAAAAATTAATCTATATAAAATTTTAAAAAAATCACAGATGAATCATACTTACCGGAACATAGACCAAAAATTTATTTGAAAAAATATACATAAATAATGAATTTATATATATATATATATATCAGGTCAAGTGCTTGTAAGCCTGGTAAGCCAGGCACTTGGATCTGACAAACATACCAAACCCACGTTACTTTAGACTTGGCTTACCGCCACGTCCACGTTCTATGGACTTGGCTGGCACCAAGTCTAGACACCTAGGGTCTGGCAACCATGCCGCACCAACGTTACTTGAGTCTGGCAAGCATGCCCGACCCATGTTTACTTGGGTCTGACAATCATGCTCGACCCCCATTACTTAGGTCTGGTAAACATGCCAGACCCACAGTGGTTGGGGTCTCACAAGCTTGCCACACCCAACCAATATAGGTCTAGCCTCCATGCCAGACCCTAAAAACATTGGTCTGACATGTTTGTGAAACTCAAGTAACGAGGGTTAGGCATGATTGACCTGTCAGACCCGATGAACATGGGTCTGACATGTTTGTTAGACTTAAGTAATAAGGTTTAGGCATGATTGACTTGCCATACCCAATGAACATGGATTTGACATGCTTACTAGACCCAACCAAGGTGTGTCTAGCCTGGTTTCCAGACCCCAGGAACATAGGATCGATATGTTTCCTAGACCCAACCAACGTGGGTCTAGTATGCTTGTTAAACCCACGTTACTTGTCTGGCAACCAAACGTGTTTAAGATTATGATAGAGGTTGCTTTTCAAAGTGTTTTTCATATGGAAAATGCATCAATATATATATATATATATTATATATATATATATATATATATATATATATATATTTATTTATTTATTTTGATATCAGCATGTTAAAATGATCCAAAAATATAAAAAATATTTTAAAAAAATAATTAATTATTTTAAAAAAACGTGATCCAGATGCACAAATAAATAGCTACTAAACATGTTTTTGTGACGATGATGACGGAGGCTTTGTCCTTATACATGTAACACACAAAACCATATTCTTACCTGAAAGCTTTGCTTCAATGCATAAACATCTTTAGTATTTTTTTAAAAGCAATTATTTTATGCATTAATGGTGTATCTGCAAGCTCTAATCTCACTTGATAAATCTAATGGTTGAAATTTTAAAAAAAAAATCAATAAAATAACCCATCAATTCAAAAATAATTTTTTGTTCATTTTAATTTTAATAATGAATTATGAGGCCTGGCTTTACATCAAGCTTACTGGAGTGCCAGCTCTATGTCCATGCAATCTAGAAGAGTAGTAAAATCCTTTCATCATACAAAAATAATAATAGTAATGGGTCTGGCAAGCATACCTGACCCACGATACTTAGGTGTGGCATGCTTGCCAGACCCGCGTTACTTAGGTCTAGCAACCATGCCAGAGTCGCGTTTACTTGGGTTTAGAAAACATGTTTTTTTTAAGATAGTATACAGATCTATGAACTTTGTAGCACAAAATTGCAAAAAAAAAGACAAAAAGTTGATAGCTTGAAAAACGACTTGTCTTATATAAGAGAAGCAGTGCAAATGTAATGTATAATAGCAATAATGACATTAACCCACATAAATGTTTATAGTGGATCTATATTTCAAACACAATGCTAATCACAAAAATAAAGTCATTTCCAACAAAATAAAATTAAACTCCAAATATATTTTAAGACTATGATGAAGTACTAAATAAAAATGTTCATGTTGGTATGAGCAATGATCAGCGCATCTAGACATGTCCCTCATCGAAGTTTAGAAAGCCAATGATCTTGCATTTTTTTTTTCTTCTTGTTAGATTTTGCGTAGAAAATAACTAACTTTGAGAAAGAATGAAGAGTTTTTTTTTTATTGCAACGCAAAAATAAAAATAAATAAATAAATAAGGGACTGAATATAATAACATGTTATGCTTGAGCTATGTTTAGGAAAGTAAGTAAAAAATATATCGAAGGCAATGAGAAATTAAGATGTTGAGCTACATTGATTAAGTAATAAAACAACATGGTAAAGAAAAGTGATAACATCTCCAAATTTGAGGAGTTGAATATATGTGGTTTTTTCTCGAGTGAAAATTCACAACTTGGATCTTGTTGATGATTATTGTATTCAAAATAAGAAACAATCGATCAACCACTTGAAAGATGATTAATAAACCTTGAAACCAAGCTCATACCCCTTGGACTTGGCTAGCGCCAAGCCTAGGCGCCTTGAGTCTAGCAAATATGCAAGACCCACATTATGTGAGTTTGACAAACATGTCTGACCCATGTTACTTGGGTCTGGCAAACATGCCAGACCCACGTCATGTGGACTTAGCTGACTTTCAAGCTCACAAATATTCGCAATCGAAACATCCATAAAAAAACATAAAGCAATCGAAACTCTGATAGATAAGGCATGCAACAAAGAAAAAGAAGCATACCAACCCAGTTGCTAGAAAATCCAAAATAGTTGCCTAATCCTATAATAAAAATCATGCATTCCAATCACAAAAACCGACTTCCAATTTTTTTTTTAAATAAAATGAACCAAACAGAAACCAAGCAATGCAACATAAAATGGAAATGCACAGGAAACCAACATGGTCAGTACAAAGACCTTTGACTAAATAAGAGCTGCAACAACCACCAGAGCCCAAGCACACCCAAATGCCAAACTACAAAATAGATAAACATTAGAAATAGCACTAACAATGTTCGAGAACCCAACCAGAATACAAAGATTCCATCACCCTAAAATCCTAGACCACATAAAACAAAACATACTCACCAAACCCAGACAACTAGACCCTTGGAAAATACCCTAGCAAACAAAACAATTGTTGCCAGCGAAACTATATACACTTTGGCTGACTCTTCAAGAAAGAGAATGAATTATTAATTAAATATTACATAAACCATTACATAAAAGAAAAAAAAAAACATGACTACCCCAATCAATCTCAGACGCAAAACTCATCCGTAATCCCTTGAATCCAGCAAAATCCAAAAGAAAAAATTAAAATAAACAACCCAGCAAATTGACAAAACACTTATACTTGCCCAAAACGAAGAGAAACAACAAAGAAACCATTGTCATCCCATGCCAAATCAACCAAAATCCCATCATCTCATCCAACTGCACCAGATCAGCACTCTCGCAAGAACAACCACGCAACCGGGTACATCATAGGTAAGACCTGTATCTAGCTACTAGTCCCTCCACACTAAACAAATAAGGAGAATGATAGCCCGCCAAACACCCACTAATAACAAACAACCCAAGAACTAATAGCACGCCACACACACCATAAAAAAATTGCAAAAATCAAACTACTCATAACTTATCGCAAGAACCAACTAATTCCTTCTTAATAAACATTGTTTCAATTCATAATGAAAACACTTGTAATTTACAGTACATGACTGAGTTCTTTTAGTTTTTTTTTTTTTTGTAATGTGTATATGTAATTCTCTCCATTTGGATTTCCTTTATTTTTTTCTTTTTTGGAGAATGTTGTTGAGATTTTTTATTTTTTCTATATAATGAAAGAAAAGGTTATGAAAAATAAATAGAAGACCATTTGGATTTTTTTTTATATAATGATAAGTAGTAACTTTTATGCATCTAAACTAAATCCATGATACATTGGTATCAAATCTTCTCCAAAAGTCTCATGAGCTTTCCCTAGTACAACAAACTATATTTGTAGCTAATAATCTATAAAAACAATGCACACAATTATGCACCAAGAAATATTTTGAAATTTTTAATTTTCCCTACTTAGTTTTGAAGAGTTTCTAAGCTTTTATCAAACTTTTAGTGTTTTTCCTTCCCTCCATCTCCATCCATTAAACAAATGGAATTGATAACATTGAGCATGCATTCCATAATCGTATCAACTACCTTGTTCTTTCATTTGGAATTATGTTATTTTTTATCTCATATTTCTCAAGTTTATAAACTCTAAGCATATATTAAAAAATATAGATAAAAATAAGAGTTAACATAGCTTATTATCATCTTTGCCATACTCGCATTCTAAATAAAAATATAAAAAATATATAAAAAAGCATGTTTTAGTTTTGTAAAAATAAAGTTTAATGAAATAAAAATATTCATAATACTACACTATATTCTTGTCCAAATCATAATTGTTTTTGTACTTAAACTTTCATTGTAAAGAGAACAAACATAATAGATTTTTTGAATTTTTGTTAAGCGATTGTGCTATTTTTTAGATTTATTTTTCTCAGTTGATTTAATATCAAAAACTGAAAGCTACAAAAAAGAGATAATTATCTTTTGTTTGAAATTTAAAATGACAATAAACACGCTATCGACTTCACCATATCAGATATAGATTTTTGAAAGTTTCTTTAAAAAGACTAATTATTAGGCCTTTTCGATTTTTTCTTCTGTTGGATTTAAGGATATACTTAGGGCTCCCGAGGACGACTAGCTGCTACCAAATTGTTGTGCCTTTATTAATAGTTTTTTCTCCTTTCATTTTCGTTTTCATGAAGGTCACCTTAAGTCCCTGCAATTCTCTATAAATTTTTATGTAATAAAGTTGACTTCTTTCCTCTGATTATCAGTTTTATCAGTTCATGTTATGATTCATGCAGGAATGATGTGTAGAAAGAAAATAGATGTCGAAGCTGACTCATCCAATCATGAACAGGAAAGAAAGGTATAGATTTAATTAATGGCTCAAACAGATTAGAATTGCTTGATGTTACCTTTTTAAAAAAAAAAAAAAAAAAAGAAAAGAAGAAGAACATAAATGGAACATTTGCATGAGTCGCTGGTGATAAATTTCATGGCAAATGGCTATACAGGAGTACATTATTATTTTCATATTTTCTTCCCATAATTTGACGTCTACCCTAGAAGATATATTACAGAAAGTCACTGGCAGGTTGATGGATGCCCTCTTTCACTCCCATGCAGTTGTAAGCATTTATTTTGTGGTACTTAATAGTAATTATTCCGATGTAAGCAAAAGATAAGTGTAAATGTAAGTTATAAATTTTCCATAAAGCAATAAACATTAAATATTCTTAAAGATAAATCACAAATGAGAAATAAAGATGTAATTGTTGCTGAGTATATGAGTTCATAAAGAAGGGAAGACAATCAGAAAGTGAGAATGATATAGTTGATTGTGATTGATTTAATTTTTGTTAAACAAAGAGGTGGTTTGTAAATGCATACCTTTTCAGGTGATGAAATGGAGAGGCATTGCTTCTTTGAAAGTCCTGGTGCAAGACTGTCATCATCTTTGTAGAGATTTTCCTTTGATGAGTCTGCATAATCTTTCAAGGGTCTTGGATAAGGAAGTTGGGTGCTGAATCATATATTAAAAGGAAGTACTTAAGCAACAACAAGTGTAAACAATATGAATGAAAGGCAAAACAATTTATTTATTAGTAGAATACTCAAGTAATAACTATCATAAGAACGAAAATAGAGTAATTATGAGATAGTGGTGTCAGTCAGCTCAATATCTTGAAATCAAAAAATAACAATAAAAATAATGATATAGTTGAAAAGGGATTCTATGGGATGATATTTGGATGCTAAATAAGATATTAAAAATGAAAGGGAAGACTATTTATAAAGTCGCAAATCAGTCAAGCAATAATTGTTAAAGGAATGTATATGAAGCAAATGAGACAGTGGCTTCAGCTGGCGTGTCATCTTTGTATTGGGAAATAACAAATAAAACTTTATAATCGTTGAAGTAGCATCGCGCAGGATCATAAATTTATGGTAGAATACATGAATTATTTTTTTATGTGTGAGGAAACAAATCAAACCTGTTGTGTGGCCCAGCATCATTGAAGATTAGTGCTTTTTTTGACTGGCGATGACAGGTGTTATGGAACGTGTCTTTTTACGGAGAGGTGTGTTGCTGTGAAGTTGGAGTCTGAATTTGAGACTGATCTACACTCAAGGGATCTACAAGGTTCGGTGTTGGAGGGGTGAAAGGCATGGAACTTCTAGCATCAGTGGTTATCGAGCCTGTTGTGTCAACAACTTTAATGGGGGTAGCTAGGTTAATATGTACTTCAGTTGCAATGTCATTGAAGATGTTCTAAACATATATTTCATATAGGCTGAGAACAGATTTGTATGCTCTAAATCGAAGCTGAAATATTTTTGTTTTGTTTAATTTCTCAATCATTTGAGGTGGAACAATAAATGGGTCAGTGAAGTTTTTGTCGAACACCAAATGATGAGCTGAAGCATTGAAAAAATATTCAGTTGTCTTGCCAGAGAGAAGAAAGTTCGTGACATCTTGACCATTGCTGACGATGCAATTAATTTTGAACCTAAAAGACATCAAAATGTGTTTCAGTTAATAACGAAATAAAAGCACGGGTTAATACATGTTTCAGCTTAAAAGGCAAGGTTGTTTTGGTATGCATGGTAGTTGAACCATGGGACTGGTGCAGAGGTTGGATAGTTATGCTTCATGCATCATAAATTATTAGGGAGTCCAGAGAGTGGCTTGTTGCAATCTGGACAACTCTCACACCACCATCCCTTAAAGAGATCATAATCCATTATGAAAGCTTTACATGTAAATCTTTCATTCTGCAGGTGTCAATTAAAGTAGAAAGTCATACAATTTTTTTTTCATAAAAATGAAGGTGATTCAGAGTTGGTAATTGTTAATAGTACTGTAATCATAATGATAGTATTTAGTTGGACTATTAGCAAATCAAATGAATAGAAATTAAAACTTATCTATATGTATTGATGGTAAGCGAACAAATATATCTAGATAACAATGAAGAATTATTTTTTTTTTCCAAGCAATAAATCAACAACATGAGGTAACCAGTTAATTCTCATATGTAAGATTGTATTAAGTCATTTATAAGTCATTTTTGTCCTAGAAATAATTCAACAACTTTGTTTTGCTTGCAATAAGAAATATTTAAAAATAATATAATAGATACCTTGTGCTCAAATGGGTCCATACAGAGGATATCTCTTATTGTTCTCCTGTTTTCATTTATTTGAGTTTCTAATGATAGAACAGCTCCTGATGATGGAGGTAGCTGGTGCAAGTCAACAAGCATTTAAGCATAGCTACGTAAAGATAAAGAAAAAGCTGTTGAGAATTAATTTAAATATTAATACATAAATTGGATTTGAACAAATGTAAAAGGTTCGAAGAAAATAGAAATTTACTAATGTTTGTATGCTAATAACTCTGGTATGTTCGGGTTAAAATACCAAAGTGAAGCTACGATGCCAATTAGATTTGTAGATCTTATAAAGAATGTAACAAATACATATTTACTGGTGTATATTTAATGCTAAGAGGTTATGAAATTTGAATTGAAAAGTTAAGAATTAAGTATACCTCTAAATTCAAAGACACGAAAACCAGCAAAAGCAACGATGACCGGAGAATCTTGTTCTGCCAAATAAGCGTTGTCAAAGCTTCGAGCATTGTTACCCTATAAAGTAATACGAAGCTCCTCGCCTCTAAACAAAATAAAATATATTAGACTAATGCCAGGAGGAATTAAATATAATAAATAATTTTAATTTATCATCAACCGTATATTTTCAAGGATGAGCTCCCTTTTGTCTTCAAGTGTTTGCCCCCGAACCAAAATCTTCCCAATCGGTTGTATTGCTTTTAGCCTACCAAGAACATCTACATAAATCATTGAATAATCATGTTAGCCTAATGAAAAAATTACGCATGATACAGTTTGCTACATAAGGGTAACAATGAAGAACACTTGTGAGAAGTCTTGATCCTTTTTCTTTGTTAAGGACATGTGTGAAATCCGTGAAATTAAAGTAATATCATGGGATCGAAAGTGGGAGAGAATTGAGACGAGTGACTTTGGTGTCAGACTTAAGATCAATAACAGCTTCATGGCTAACAACAACATTCATGTACCAATTTTCAAAGGTGTAGAAGTTTTTGACTTCATAATATTCACTAATGATTGAAGAAAAATGTGCAGCATCTCTAGATTTGGCTGATCCTTGTATTGCACCACCCTTTTTTTTTTTTTAAAAAAAAAGGCAATAATTGGTGTCAACGCATAATGGTAAGGTTAAAATATGTAGAATGATGGATGAGGAGAAAAAGTAAACTTGAGCATGGTAAAATCATAGCCTCTGGTTTTTAGGTCACATTGATAAAATCATTTTCTGCCATTCATGTATGCATATGTTATTGTTAAGAATTTGTTTTGTTAATGTAGACAACAACCGCTGGTTGTTTTTGGCTATAATGTTAGAAAATAAGTGAAGAGGTTTTTCATATTGCAACATCCTTTATCTGTAAATTTAGTTGAATGGCTTCCTTGCATAATTATGTTATCATAACAATTTTAAACTATCATTATTAATTAATGAATTATTCTTAGCATCTGTACATAGTAATGGTTAGTTTATTAAGTTTGAACAAACTATAGAAATCAAAAAAGAATTTGGGTGACAAACTAAATAATGGAGCAAATCCGGCACTACATTATGTAAGTATTTGAACATAACTATGCTCAGGGAATTGATTCTATTTCAAATTTTATAAAAGCTTGATACTTCCATTGCTTCTAAAAGATGCGGCTTAAAAGATAGAATGTAAGTAGAGGCAAGAATTTGAACAAAACAATAATAGAGGTCATATTAGTAGATATGTTGCATACCTCACAATCAACAAATAGACAATTGAAGTTTGTTGCTTGTCCATTTTGTTTTGGAATCCAAAACACGACATACCCGAGCTCGGATTAAAGGGTAGAAAACATATTTTTTAATGTTCTACAAATGAATAGCCATTACTTTGCATAAAAAAAAAAAAGCAAGCAAAAACTGAACAAATAAGTGAATAATTAAACATGAGATTAAAATATAAAGACAACAGTAGACCCAAATGGACCCTAAATCCCTAAATATAAAGATAATATGGCAGAAAAGTGTCATCATAAAAGCATAAATCCCATTTAATTTCCTGAAATGTTATTCACACCATTAATACATGTATGGTAGTTGGTTATATCTATACATGTATGACAGAGGTGAAATTAGTATATGAAATAAATTAATGGTTAGGAACAACAAAAATCAAGAATTAGCTTAATAGATCTTTCATATTGTGTTTTGAAACAATTTGTATGGCCACTCATTATTGACAGTAGTAGTATTTCTTGCACAAAGATGTTAAAATATTGGAGAAAAGCTCGGTTCAAATTCTATCTTTTCAACTGAATTGTGACCTTAATTAATCTCAAATCAAGTTGATTTCAATAACAACTCTACATGCACCCTAGATAGAAATATATATAAATTTGTTAAGATATTTTTGAGATGTAGATAAAATTATTATTCAAATCTTGGATAAATCAAGTACAATATTTCCGTTTGGATTTGCGAGTGGTATAGATACTTGAATCAACTATATATATATATATATATATATATATATATATATATATATAGCATTCCCACCAATCATACGCAAAAGAAACAAAGAGAAAGAAAGAGAGATGGCTGGAGGGGCTTTCATTCCAACATCTGGTGGAAAGGAATACGCTGGAAAGTTAACTTTCGAGGTGTTCTTCAGTTGCCTTTTTGCAACAATAGGAGGTCTGATTTTTTGTTATGATCTTGGTATTTTAGGTGTGTAATAATGTAGAATTAAGCAGTTTCTTTTTAAAGATGTAATAATCGTATCTTGATTTTTGTGTGTTTCTAACCACTTATTTATTTCGTATACTAATTTCACCTCTACGATGTTTCTTGGTGTTGAAGAAGAAGAAAAATGATTTGCACTGGTTTTGTTTTTGTTTAGTGTTAATGAATAATTAATTGTAGCAATTCAAGGTTAGTTGTTAAGAGGTTCAAAGATTGGAATTAGGCTTTTTTTTTTCAGTCTTGTGTTGACTTATGATCCACATCTTGTTTATGAGATGTTAATTAAATCTAAGTTAATCTCTTAAGAGTTTTTTTTTTTTTTTTTTTTTGCAGTCATTGAAACTTTTTCCTTTATTAGTTGTGTTTATTGATAGAGAAAATTGAACAATTCAATTACTCATAGTTTGATTCCTCTATTGTCTCTGTTTTTTACAATGTCTCTCCGTGATTTTCGCAAGGGAGAACTTGTTTCCCTTAATGTTTCAATTTCTTTAGGACAATAGCCTGTATGTCTATAATTTGAATGAATACATGAATTATTTTGTGTTAAACAAATAATAATTGAGATAGCCACTATCATATTTCAAGTCCAGTCCAATTGGTCATGCTTACTAAGTGTCTATTGCCCACTGAAAACTTGTTTTACCGTGGCCATTGATGTTTCTTGGAATCGTTGCTCATTAAGTTTTGTTTTCACAACATAATCACCATCTCTATACATAAAAAAAAAAAAAATCAAACATAAACAACATAGCTCGCATGTTAAGATTTTATAAAAAAATGTTAAGAGTTATAAGGAAAAGTGGAGAAATACAAAACTGAAACTTGTAAAATACAGCATTGAAACTAAGTGACCCCATATGCATAGTTTCTACATATTTATTACCAAAGTTAAATTTCTTGTTAAATATAGCTAATGAGGGGATCAAGATGTTTCTGTCAAGCATCAACAACAAATCTTATAGTTCAGCATTTGTTATTTGATACATGGAATCATTTTCTTAAAAGTAAGGGTTCCTCGAATATAAATGTGGAATATTTCTTATCATAAGAGATGTTTTTAGTTGAGGAAAAAAGAAAATAAGATTTGTGATTTGGAAATCCAAAAAAGACGTGGATTGTTTTTTGCAGGTAGGGATATTGACAAAATGCATCAAATTTGCATTGCACGGATTAAGGGTTGTGAAGCAAAAAATACTTACATGAAACAACAAAAGTAGGCAACAAAGTTGTTGATCCAAAGCAAAAAAATAAACAGCAGACGAAGCGAAAGACTACCCTGAAAAAACATGGAAAGACTTTATGAAAAACAAGGAAGCATGAGAAATTATTGTTGGCATGCACCGAAAAAAAGAAGTAAAAATTTAAATATATTGTAGTTAAAATGCAATTAAATTTGATTTTTTTTTTATGTTGCAAGAAGACTCATAGATGTTCAAGCTTGTGATTAGAAAATCTTAACATACAAAAGATACAACAACGAATAAAAAGATCACCTTTTGGTAATAATTGAATGATATCTTTGTAAACAATGTTTTTGGCATAACATGATGGTTTTCCTTCATGATCGAAGGAAATTATTTTAAGCTCATTCTTTGATGTAACTCTTGATAAAGCAACGTATAATTAACCATGACTGAAAACTTGTTCTTTCAAGAAGAAACCAACAATCTTAAGTGATTGTCCTTGGCTTTTATTAATAGTCATAACATAGCAAGGCCTAACAGGAAACTGTCTTCGTTTGATTATGAAGTGGCATTTTTTATCATTAACTAGAAAGACAATTCATGGAATAAAAACTCGATCTCCAATGTTAGAACCCGTAATAATTTGGGCTTCAATAATTCACTCAGCAAGCTGTGTAACAATAAGCCTTGTCCCATTACATAAACCAGCAGAAGGACTAAGGTTCCGAAGTAACATAATTGGTGTGCCAATTTTCAAAGAAATATAGTGCTAGGGTACACCATTAAAGTCAACCTGTTGATAAATTCAATTGGATACAATAGATATATGTTGTCAATGTCGCCAGAAGTTGTTTGGATAGAATCACAACTAAGAAAGTTGTATTTATGACCAGGTATAATATCAAGGATAAAATTATTAATCTCAGAAACAGTTAGGTTCTTTGGTGTAACAATTACCCTATCTTTAAAATAAAATGGGTCAAGATGAGCCCTTTCAATGTCAGGATATATGGCAGAGATAATAGCTGCAATTGGAGAATCAATTACTTGAACCTGAAGCTCATATGGGATTTTGATAAATGTTGCATCATGATCATCCAAAACAGCCAAATCACATAGTTGTCCATCACCAATTAAAAGGATCCACTCTACAAACTGTCTAAGCTCCTCCTTTTGATCTGGGCTTAAACCATCAGCTGATAGTCGCATATTTTGATTCAAAGTGAGGAATGTGAATGCATACCAAAGCAATGAGCTAGTAAAAGAAGCATTAACTATTTCTTCTTTTATTTCTCCAGGTATAATAGGAAGAATTTATCGAAAATCCCCACCTAATAAGACAGACTTACCACCGAATGGATTGTTGAGTCGCCTCCCATCTGGTGTTTTAAGAACATCTCGTAGAGACCTGTCTAAAGCTTCAAAACAGAATCTATTATTCATCGGAGCCTCATCCCAAACAATGAGTGATGTCATCCCCAGTAGTCGTGAAAGGTGAGTGTTGTGTTTAATCTCGCACGTTGAATTCTTATTAACTTCTAATAGAATTTTAAATCTAGAATGGGTTGTTCATCCTCCAGGTAACAAAAGAGAAGCTATTCCAGATGAGGCAACAACAAGCACAATTAAACCTTCAGATCTAACCCGATTAATAATTGTATGCCATAAAAAAGTCTTTCCCGTCCCACCATGACCATGAACAAATATGAGCGCTTGTTTGTTTTGTAGTATAGATGTAATAACAGAGTCATAGATGTTTTTTTGACATGGATTAAGAAGTGGCATAACCAATTAATGGTTATTTCTAAGCTCAACAAGATCATTGTCAAGCTCTTCCCTTAAAAGTTTATTCTTGACCTCATCCATCAATCGACCATTTGGCATTGGAAGTTTATAATCTTCCAATGATGTTGCGGAAGCATTTAAAAGTTGTTTGAGTTCATATAGCACATAGTTCCTAAGTTCGTCATTAGACAAACGAAGGTTCAACATTGAAAAAGAAGATCTTAGATGATATTCAATGTCATCATGCATAGAGTGCCAAAATTGATCGAAAAGACTATTCGAATCAGCAACCTCGCAAAATATAATAATATTAACAAAAATTTGCCTTAGTTGCGGAGAAGAAGTTGTTGGAATAGCTTCACCAAATGCATCTTGCCATTCTTTATCATCTCCTAATAGCCCTAAAGCCTTGCATGCAAGTTAAAAAGTTGGAAATACCGTATCAGAGATTTGCCGTAAGTCTTCAAAGCTTTTTGCTCCTTTAACATAGTTAAGTAACATTCTGAGAAAATACAACTCCCCAACTACAGGATGGACATACACAATGCGACCAAGGCAAAATCCACGTGATCTAATAATCCATTCTTTCTGCCTAGCATCCCAAACGTACTTGCTTGGAAACTATGAGTAACATAGATCTCGTGCATCGACATCAACTTTGTTGCGCTCAAACCACTCTATGAGCATTGTCTTATTAATCCCAGGCCTTCTAAGAACTGATGGTAAGGATTCATTACCTGAAAAAAAACACATGGTGCTGTAATGGTAGATGGACTTGAAGTCTTTCAACAGCTGGGCTCCTTGAATGGATTGGGTATTGGAATAGCCGCCATACTGCTTCATATGAACAAATGAATCTACAATTTAGATAAGCGTGTATTTCATCATCAATCTCTTTTTTCATAACCATTCTGCATCGATCAGCTCCTTTGCTAACATACTTAAAAAGATACTGGATAAGCAGGGATTGACAACAAATTTCAACATTAATGTGTGCATTGTATCGGAGCAAAAGTTCTTTGTTGTATGGGACAACATGATAATTTGACAGGGAAATGCCATTTTTAATAACGTGACCCATAAGCTGCCTGCGTCGTTTATAGTAAACAAAGCCATTCTCATCAAAGATAGTTGCATTCATATTTTTTTTGGAATCGTTTGGAACATTTATTCTTTTCCATACATTGAGCCTTTGGATTTGCAGCGCCGCCTGGACCATGCATCATAAATTTTGAAACTATTTCATAGCAAACAGGATCTTGATTCTTGTCAGGTATCTCAGTTGAAATGATAGAGTCAACATCCTCAGGTGAACAAAATTTGAATTCTGGAGCTAGCCAGACTAATAAATGAGTATGTGGCAAGCCTTTTTTTTGGAACTCCACAGCGCAAACATCCAAAAAGAGAAAATGCAAGCAAAGAAATAAAAATGGTTGTTTGCAAAAGGAAAAAAAAAAAAAAAAAAGGAAAGCTGAAATTTAAGAAATAAAATAGAAATACCAGCAATTGTTCGTCCAAAAGGTTTTCCGGGCTTGATGAATGACATCATATCAATTAGCTTGGAATGAAATACCCTTGCGATGATGTCAGGCTTGTCCTCAGGCTAATAGTATCTTATTTTTTTAATTTCTCGATGAATTTCAGGCCAATTAACATTGCAGGTGAATGTGATAAAAAGATTAGGATTTCTATAACACCTACATATAGCCATAGCATCCTAGTAATTATTAATCATATACCGAGGGCTTCCAGTTAAAGGGGATGGAAGTATAATTTTCCATATAGTTGATCCATCAACATCACCTCTAGCAATAACATCATGTATTCCTTTGTAATGTTCACTTATAAGATTTTCTTGGTTTGCACGTATAAAATCCAAACGATCCTCTTCGACATTAACAAATGCATCAACCAAAAATTATTGGTATAATCGCCCACCTTTTATGAGAGTGCTTTCTTATTTTTCTCTTTCATGAATGAGATAAGCATAATAAGCTCTTATTGAAACCTTTTGCCTTTTTTTAGGTGGCTCCTGCTCTTGATGAGCCAACGCAATATTAGTGTGAAAACCATCCTCACCATATGGAAAAAGAAGCGGATAATGAAGGGCCATAAATTTTGGATGAAGCTTTGAGATCCTCTGAAGTGTTCCAAATCAACTTTCAATAATTATGTCTCGATCAGATCAAGAATGACCAATGTCCCCAACAACCAAACCACCGATGTCGTTTAAAAAAGGATCATTGTATTGCCTTGAGTCATTATCTCTTTTACCAATTAACCGAAGCTTGAATTCTAGAACCTCGACATCACCAAACCTTTGTCCAGCATGACGAAACAAACAAACCAATTCATTAGATGAATCAAGCATATTGATTAGACCAACAACAATCTCATTATCTAAGACTGGTGGAAAATTTTCATTGCAGAATGGTTGCAGTCGGTTAGCAACCTCATTATCTGTATCAAAAATACAAAGCTATGCAAACTTGGGGCCTCTATTATCCATGGGAAGAAGAGAACCCATAAGATGGTGGCAATATCCATTAACCTTAAAGACATAAGATCCAGGCCAAACATTAACAGAATGATCAATCACAGCCCCCATGGACATGAAAGCAAACATTGAGTTATAAGCACGAATTTCATGTCGAAACTTTTTGGATGATGAACCATTATTTGGGTTAAGGAGGTTGTCAAGGTAGTTAGGTGTTTCTTGTGAAGAAGGAAGCACCACTTTCCCATTATTACAACAAAATGTAAAGCATCGGTTTGTTTTGCTTGAACGGGCCAAGCGTTCTTGGAACCAAAAAAGAGTGTTGCAATGCCTACACTTGTATGTTTTATCCCTAAAATCAATGTATTCAATTAAATAACCTATAAAAAATAAAATTAAGATACTTGAAGGAATGATATAAAAGAGGCAATGCATAAATAAAGAAAAAGTGGCTGCAAAAGGTACATGATTAGATTACATACGCCTTTTCTTTTCTTTTCTTTTTTTTTTTTTTTTTTTCTGATAGGATGCTTGGCCTATAGTATATTGATGATTAAGGGCTTGCTCAGAAAGTCCTTGAGATTCATGATTTGAAACTACATCATTACAATAAAATGAAGCAAGGGCAGTAGATTGTGGAGGATTAGATAGCCTTGTTGCATTAATTTCATTAGTTTCAGTTTTCACTATGTTGTTTGAAAAGGATAACGTGGTTTGTATATCTATGTGCCGTTGCAAACAAACCAAAGTGCCAATTCCTTGAGTATGTTGTGGAGCAGATGGTGTATTCAAAGAACTTGGGTTATCGGATAGCAAAATTCTATCAACGGGAGTTTCATAACCATTGAAAGCAAATTGTGAGAATTGAAAAGATGGCACATACTCATCCGGTTGAACATGTCTGTGAGGACTTGCCATGTTGTTGCTCTAAATAAACCATGTAAACAAACATCAAGGTAAATGAAAGAAAAACACTAAAAAACCATGATTAGCACAAGATCATGGTTAAGTGAAGGAAAACACAGGGATAGAGAAAATCTTAATGACATGCACTTTCTAAAGAAACCATGTAAACATAGGGATAATAAGCAATAAAAGAAAAAACATCATGAAATTAAGTGTTGGGCAAAGATTAACTGGTTTGCAAGGAAAAGGAATGACATTGGATTAAAATCTTTAATATATCATGAGACATGATGATGAGGTAGGCCTAGCTAAAAAACTACTCCTTGGTTTAAGAAAGGATGAAGATATAACAATAAAAGATCAAGCAACTAAAAAAGAACATAACGTGTTGCTAAACATAGAAATACCATAACCATGATTAAGCATGCAAGGAAATAGAAATGCATAAAGCAAATAAGAGAGTGGCACGAAACAAACCTGAGAAAATGCTGACGATAAATAAAAGTGACCCCTTTAAAACACCTAAAAAACAAAGTAAAATTTTGATTAATATGTGCAAGGATAAAAGCAAATAGACGCGAGGCATAATACCTGGAAAATTAGGCATGAAAGAACAAACAAAAATAAAAATAAAAGATGAGTTAACATATTCAAGTGAAAGAAATTAACATCACAATCCTGGCAAGTGCCCCAAAAAAAAAAGAAAAAAGGTAAGAAAACTAGAACAAAATGGTATAAGTTGCAAAGAATAAGGGCAATAATTTTTGTAATTCATCACAATCTTGGTAAACGCCACAAAAAAAAAACAAACAAAGGTAACAAAACCAAAACAAAATCGTATAAACTGCAAAGAATAAAGGCTATAATCTTTGTAATTTTTTTAATGAGAGTGTTTTGTGTTCTGTAATTTTTTTTAAAAAAATTAAAAAGTAAGGGCAAGAATTTTTTTTTATTTTTAAAACCCTACTATAATTCATAGTTTGACATATGTAAACACTACTAAAAAATAGGGACTTGTGACCTCCCTTCTTTATATGATCATTAGGCATGTGAAATCTGTTACAAGCTCATGTTCTTAAACGAATAATAATTAACCTAACCTCATCATAAAAGTATAAATCCCATGTCATTTTATGAAATGTCATTCACACCATCAACACATATATGGTAGTCATGCAGAAAAGTGTCAATTTGTATATATCATCGATTAATTTGAATTTTTCTTTTTATATTAGATCTAAAAGGATATTGTTTTAAAATATTGTTTCCTCTCAAGCACAATGGAAAAACCAATGCTTATATCTAAAAAAAAAACGTCTTAATGAATATAATATAATCCAAGCTTTAATTCTGATGCTAAAAAACATATATACATTAATATAGAATATCATGAATCATATGTGTCTTAAAAAACCAATACTTATGCGCAAAGTTTGTTTTTTTTTTTTTCCCTGTAATGAATGGCCATGCAAATCGTTTCAAAATTAGTGTGAAAGAACAGTCAATGAGCAACGACTGCTTCTTTTCATTTTTTTGCATAATGACTGGCCATACTTTCCTTTTCATTATTTTTATATATGTCATGCCCCTACAGTTTTATGAATCGCATTTCTGATGGAGTTTCGAGAAGCAAACTTAGCAGAGCTGTTCCAAAACTAAAAAGCTAAGCAGCAAGCAAGCATCAAACTTCTATGTCCGTCAAGATTTTGACCTTTAGCTCTCTATATTTTCTTTATTTAAAAACAAAAAAGAAATGACTAACATATTGTAATGGTCTAGATCCAGTGTCCAACGACCAATATTTTCTGAGCAACATTTGTACACCATAACAGCTGCCTCATTCACTATACAAATATATAATTACAAAAATGATATGTGACCCTATATTACGACATGTAATCAAAAAACATCTCTGCAAATTTTATAAAAAAAACAAGAAAAGAAGTTCTCAAAGCTTAGCAAAAGCATAAGATTTTGTATGCACAAATACAATTGTCTGTGATGGTGGTTTTTTGTAAAACTAATTACCATGCACAATTGTTGGATAAACAAAAGCACATAACTCACGATGTTGTGTGAGACAAATGCACCTGATACGGGTGCACCAAGACGGATAAAGAAAAGAATATGAAACCATATACGTTAGGACTTGACGAAACCAAGACAGGCTGCAGAATCACAGAAACCAGAAAGAAAAGAGAAAAGATAAAAGTCCCTCTTTTGAAGAACATGGCAACGATGAAAAGAAGCACAAAGGATGCACCACCAAACTACAGAATCAGACATAAAGGCAAAGATACTTGATGTTTAATGAAATAAAATCACTCCTTTGTCAGGTGGCTAATTGATGCAAATGTCGAAAATGATAGGGCATAAGCCATGCACAATAATTTAAAATGCAAACAGCAACATGAGCATAGTTATTTTTCACAACACAGTCTTCAAACAACAAACAGAAAATATTCTAACCTGGAAGTCTAAGTCCTCTCCTGAAAGATGATATGATAAAGGAAATAACGAACAGCAGAGGAAAGCATAACAAATTATGGCTGCTATACATTGACAAAAACAAAAAGACATCCCACCCGAATCCTTAACAAACAAAATTTGCAGAAAAACATACCTTTAAATATCATAAAAGAGGTGGGAGCCGAGAGAATTGATTTGCTAAAAACACCACTTCATAAAAGCACCATCCCATGCAATAAAACAATTAGAAGTGCCTGCCAAGTACACTAACCAGAATAGAAATGCCAACTAAAACAGAACAGGAAACAATGAAAACGCAAAGGCAAGCATGTGTGTATAATGATGCCAACGTCACATTCATTTAATGCACTATTAAGAAGACTGGCTGGCTTGACTTTATCTAATTGGAACCTGAAGGCATTTAATGCACTATTAAAAAGACTGGCTGGCTTGACTTTGTCTAAATGGAACTTGAAGATGTGTAAGTTTATTGCCTCTTTGCATGCCCTTTTAATTATTCTGAAGGTGATGAGATGTCAGATAATTCAGTATTTCCTTCAACTCTATAAACTTTACAGAAGGAAAAGAAGACACAATTATAAAGAGAAAAAACAACAGCGTAATTTTTTAAAGCATTTAAGACACCGATATCATGGTGTCGCTTTTTTCAAACCTGTGCAGTGATAATATATTTTGTGGGAAAGTGAGCGAGACACTTCACTACAGTGGAGTGATAATATATGTTTTCGCGTGGGAAAGCAAGCGAGACACTTCACTACAGTGTAGTGATGATATATGTTTTTGCGGGGAAAGCTGTGGGGGAAAGCTACAGTGCTTTCCCCACGCATTTTAGAGTTCTTTAATGATTTGATAGACAAGTTACGAGAGAATAATATTTTGAAATTTTATCTAATAGTTTAAGTTTTTGAGTTGAGATGACTATTTGACATGGTATCTAAGTCTTGATGATCAAATGGTTACGAATTTGAATCTCATCATCCCTATTTATTTAATAAAAAATCAAGCACAACGAAATGTGAATCTGTACAAGTTTCAAGTCCAAAGAACTTTCACTTGAGGCGGTGTGTTAGAAAATAATATAAACATATCTTAGAACCTCACCTAACAACTTAAACTTTTATATTGAGATGGTTTTTTAACATAAGTTAAGAAGAATCCAGTGTTGTCCAAAATGTGACTAGACTGTAGTGCTAAATCATGAGAATCAGCTCCTGCTTACTTTGCCCTTGATTTTGGCTTTTCAAAACAATTTTGTACAGCTAAAGTATATATGCATCTTCCCTTCTGTTATATCTTGTTGGTTAGCAAAATGATGAGTCTTACATGAAAGATAAATGTTTGCCAGTTCATTACAAAATAAAAATAACTATTCTTTCGGGTTTTTTTTTCTTTTCAGAAAAAAGAGTTTCAAACTCGAGATTTTTTCGAAAATGCAAAATATAAATTCTACATCTCCTTGGCTAGATCCATTTCAATGGAGTCATGTTAGTTGGAAAAAATGGCAATGTTTCACAAAAGAAGCATTGCAAATGAATTGAAAATTTAATTTATGGATGTTGATTCGACACCATTTTGGTTACATTGCAATCGATTAAGCTGTGCCACCAACTAAATTGAAATTTATATATCACATACCATATCATGTGAAGACGATCACAAGTTGATGTTATTAAAAGGCAGCTCATGAGACATGCCAGGCAGCTTCAGCATTTTTATTTATTTTCTGAAAGCTTAACGAGGAGTTTCTGAATTATTCTTTATGAAACAATGGATATAGACCCAATAGCTCCCAAGAAGATGATCTGCCAGCTATTTTTAGGAGGGATTAATTTCAATACTTTTCAATATGAGTGTTTTACATTATTGCCCAAAATTTATTTCGAAAATAGCTTCTCTATTAATGATTCGAGGAAAAAAAAATCAAGAAAAGCTGTTCCAAATATTAATATAAATAAAAATATTTTACCTTTAGACAGATTGTAGAGCTCATGAGTTCCTTTGTGAAGTAAAAATGAAGACACAGGAGTTCATCTCTCGACTGATAGGTGCCCGCACTACATAGAGGGTAGGCCCAAAATTTTCCCATCATATAGAATGGATGTTAATGCGAAGAAAGTGTTTATAAATAAGTGGGAAAAAAAAAAACTGAAATTTGAGTCATCGAATTGATTGTGTTTAGACCTTTTAATTTTTTTTTGTTTAAAATTAATATTTTTAGATTTTTAGATTTTTTTATATGTTGATATTAAAAATAATTTTAAAAAATAAAAAATTATATTATTTTGATATATTTTTGAATAAAAAACAACAACTACTACACTTTCAAACAAATTTTTAATAAACTCATATAATTTTGATAATATAAATAAAAGAATGCAAGGACAACAAAAAAATTGACAAAAAAAAAAAAGAGTAAAAATACTTGGCCTGAGCCTATTTAAGTTACCATGCCAAATATATGACATGGTCGTGAATCGAGGTAACCCCATCAAATTGCTTTTAAAAAAAACCTATGAAACTTGATTATCAAATAATCCAATGTCGAAGGGAGAAAATAAAAAGAAAATTATTTAAAAAACTATGAAAAAAAAAAAGATTTGATTCAACCTAGTTTAGCCAGTTGACCTCGCAATTATGGGTATAGGATTGGGATAACCCCTTAAAAAGAAGTAAAATTAAAGTGTAAAGACTAATTCTCAATAAATCAAATGTCAAAAGATGAGATTTAAAAAAAAATTATAAAGAACCTAAAAAGGACTGAAGTTCACCCATATTAATATTCAAAACCCTTAAACCTAGTCATAAGCCCGAGACTAACCCTATAGAAAAACTCTAAAAATAATGAAGTAAAATTCTCAATAATAAAATAATGAGAGATGTATTTATGAAAAAAAAAAACAACAAAAAATGATCTAAAACAAAACAAATAGTAATTAAAAGAAAGATGACAAAACTTGATATAAAAATTAATTGAAATTAGATGTTAAAGGATGAAATTGAAAACAAAATTCATTCAAAAAAAGATTAAAAAAAATAACAATTAAAAAATGAGGAACTAAATTTAAAATAAAAATTAAATGAAACAAATGATAAGGAGTAATAAAAAAATGAGGATCAAATTATATATAAAAATATAAATAAATAAAAACTTTGTATTTTACAAAGGAGAAGAGAAAAAATAAATTCATCAGGGTCACACTGTCAGTTATTCGCCAGCACGAACCCACCAATGACAAGCCCTTTACGTGCCACTTCAAAAGCCACCATAAAAGGCGGTGTTTGGCCATCAGAGGAGCTTGCAAGCGTTGCTTGAAAGGTGCAAACTCCTCACATGTGTCACTAACTTTTTATTTTTAAATATAGTTTATATATGTTAAAAGATCCAATTGTCCTTGAGATTATTTGATGAAAACACTTTTATATGCAAGTCAAGGGAAATAAAATACAAGGGTAGTTAGGTAATTATACTGTGAAAAAGAGATGAAAAATAAAAAAGCCCTTGCCTCCAATTAATTTTTCTATTTAAAGGGTAAATTAGTCAGTTTAATGTTTAAAAAATATGAAGAAACTGACTTACCTCTATTTAATTTGGTTATGCCAATTGAATCAAGTGAAATGACTATTTTGTCTTTCAAGTTTCTATGCTTTGGCTTGCACCGTGAAGGGTAAAAATATCATTATATTATAACAATCCATAATGCAATGATTCTTGCTCCATAATGAATTACAAGCACCCTTAGTTTTATATATATATAAAATTTCCTATACCTAAAGCCAATTATTAATTATTATTTTTTTTAATTAAAATGTAATTATTTTTTTAACAGCTTGTATGTTAATTGATGTTATTTTTTTTTTAATTTTAAAAACATATTCATCACATTGATCTAATATATTTAGAATATTAATCTCAAAACTTAAACATGATAAAATTAATATTTTTAACCATCCAATTTATTTTTTTGGATTGCAATTATACATGGGAAATTATGATATAAAATTAAAGAAATAAAAAAATTAAGGGATATTGTGGAGGAGAATGAGATCAATGTGCAAATTATAACTAGCTATTAAAGGTAGTATAGTTTTTTTATAGGATTCATTAGGCATTACCATATTTATGGGTGGATAAATAGGTTTAATTTGTATTTTTTTTTATGAATAGTCAAATGACTACAATATATTTATTCTCAATTTTGTTTTGAAAAAAAAACTGATTCCATGGGTGTTTAGAAGTTGAGTTTTCTTTGGCTTGCATTTGGGGGCATTTTATTATTTTCGTTGGTTTTACTTTTAGGTTGGCTTAGGGGCAATTTTATAATCTAATTAACATAAACAATATTTAAAAAACTTGGTTGACATTTGGTGGCCTTATGCGGTGGTGTGTGCATGGCCATCCGTTTACTAACACTGCTTTTCACGATGATATTTGAATTCTCTTTGTGTCTTTTCTGTTATGCAGCAATACATGTGGCTAATAATCATCCGGTTTGGCGTCCAAGTTGTTTTTCACATTCCCTTATTGTTTTTTTTTTAAATAATTTATAAAATTTGATTTTTTAAAAAAATTTATCCTTTTCTTTTGATTATTATTTTTTTCATTGATATAAATTTTTAAATTAATTTTTTTATTTATGTTTCAGCATCAAATTATTTAAAATTAAGTTTTATAAAATTTCACGAGTTGCAAATTTTAGAAATGAACTCAAGTTTAAGAAGTTCACCTAAGTTTGCATAATGGTTTTTTTTTTTAAAACTCATATTTTTTTTCCAGTTTTATTATTTAACATTTATTTAATTGGGCATTGAGCCCTGTTAATTGATTTTTTTTTATTTATCTTTCAGCATCAAATTATTTGGAATTGAGTTTTATAAGATTTCACGAGTTGTAAATTTTAGAGATAAACTCAAATTTAAAAAGTTCACCTGAGTTTGCATAATTGTTTTTTTTTTAAACTCATGTTTTTTTTTTTAGTTTTATCCTTTAACATTTATTTAATTAGGGATTGAGCCCTGTTAATATCTTTATATGATTTTTTTTATTGATTTTAAAAATAACCCAAGTTATTTTGAGTCTTTTTATTTATTGTTATATTTTAAATTTATCTTTTTCTAGAGATATCTTGTTTTTTAATTAAATTAAGTTAGTTAATTAAGTGTTTGTTTGATATTGTGATAGCGGTTGCTTTTTAAAGGGTTTTTTGCTTGTAATGCACAACAACAATGTTTTTTTTTAAAAAAAAAAATTATTATTGACATCAACACATCAAAATAATCTTGAAAACTAAAAAAATATTTATTTAAAGCAAAGAAAAAATAAAAAAAATTATTTTTAAAATTATTTTTAAAATGTAAAAACAAACGAGCTCTATGTAAGTATGAAATTCTCACTTCATGATTTTTTTTTTTAAATAACAAATACTATTATCGGGTAGACATTGTTTTATTGGCATAAACAATTATTTGATTAAATAAAATATTTTTTTAAAGGAACAAAATAATTTAACACAACTTGATTCTTGTCCAGTATTGTAAGTTTAAATATTTTGATTTTTTTTTATTTTTTATTAATATTTTTATATATTTATTAAGATGAATAATTATTAATTTATTGAATTAGATGTATGTATAATTTTTTTTTATTTTTTATGAAACAAAAACACATTAAAAAAATCTATATATATATATTTTTTTTTAACTGAAAAACAAAATTATTCGAACCCGCGACCGGTAAAAATAGCTAGTTTGAATGTACTTTTGCTTTGATTGTAGCCTAATGCTGCAGGACATAGAAACATCATCCATGACATCATTGTTGCCAGCTGTACAAAATTGGTCTCACCGACAGCACTTAATTTTGTCACTCGTGAATTCAACGTTGACAGATGTATATAGTTAAGGTGATGTTTTCTGGTAGGAGTTGTTTTTAAAATGTATTTATTTAAAAATTTATTTTTTATTTTTTAAAATTTATTTTTTATATTATTATATCAAAATAACATAAAAATAAATTAATTTTAAATAATATAATCTTTTAAGTTTTTGCAGTTTAGCAGCACTCGGGTATGGAGATTGTTTGGAAATAAAAAAAAAATTAATTTATATATATATTTTGGATTGTTTTTTATGTGTTGGTTTTAAAGATAATTTTTAAAAAATAAAAAAATATATTATTTTAATATAAAAATATTTTAAAAATAATTAAAATCACAATTACAAGCACGCTTTTAATGATGAAGCTGACCCCTTCTGCACAATTGCATTTATTCCATGGGGGGTGAAAAGTTTTCTTCAGATTTTAGATTTATTTTCATAATTTATAGAATCTTTACTTAAAAAAGAAAAAAGAAAAAAAGGGGCAGCTTCGTACATGTTGCTGTATTTTTGCATTGCATAGTAACATATAAAGGCATCTTCTTCTTTTTTATGCGTAAAGCCAAAATGATTTAATTACTCGTGTAAATTTCATTACATTCTGTCAAACTTAACTCATTTATAAATAAGAATAGAGCTTAATTTTCACGTATTTCACGTATTTAAAGAATTTATAAATAAGAATAGAGCTTAATTTTCACGTATTTTATTATATTAAGTGTATATATAATAAAAGATGCGCACACATGTATATAACTTGTTTATTTCTTTTCATTATAAATTTCAAGATATATTTTTTAAGTAGGAAATTAAATAGATAGCTATATTGTTATTAAGCCAACACTTAAATTCATATTCTAATACATCTGAAAACTAAAGATTGAAATTACAAAAAAAAATGTTTTAAAAATAAAAACAACGATTCTTAAAAATTCACTATTATTATTAATCAACAAAATTTAAAAAAATCAATTTAATATAATGCCATTCTAGACTCATTTTGTTTTAAATTTTCATGAACAAAGCAATTAGAAATTGATGCTCTTAGGTTTTTTTTTTTTTGGAGTGGTAGCTTTTGTTTTTTTATATATACTTTTTTAAAGTGAGTTCATTTAAAAAAAAACATCAAATAATGTTTTTATTTTATTTTATTATAATTATGTTAAAAAAAAATTAAAATTAAAAAAAATTATTTCAATATATTTTCAAGTGAAAAATACTTTTAAAATATATGTTGCACCAATATAACATAACATACATTAAAATTCTAATTAAAACTCATTCAAATTTCATTTAAAATTTCAAAATTTTAGCCAGTCTACTTGGTGTGTGAAAGCATTAAATATCTTCAAAATAAGACCACAACTACATATTTGTTTAAGGCTATATTTATTTTCTGGGAAAGTGGTTTCTGGAAATTATTTTCCAAACTTTCCCTGTATTTGTTTGTGATTAGAAAAGTTGGTCAATGGAAAACACTTTCTAGTCAACGAAAAATTTGACTTGGTTTTCAAGAAAGTGTTTTCCTAAAAAATTTGGGAAGAAAACATTTTCTAAAAGTTGTGAAAATTTTAAAAATGTCATATTATTTGCTGATTATATCAAATTTGGTTTTTCAAACTTTTGATTGCTATATATATATATATATATATATATATATGTTTTGAATATTTATTTTTCAATTTCATCTCTTAAAATTTAATTTTTATATTAACTTTGGTCCTCATTTTTATAATTGTTATTTGCTTTTCCCTTATATCTTTTTATTAAAAAATTTTATCTATCAAATTTGATCCCTTTTCTTTTGATTGTTACTTATTTTATTTGCAATAATTTATGAAATATTAATTATTATTATTTTAATTTCTTCATCTTTCATTTTTTTTTTTTTAGATTTGATTTCTATTATTTTGATTATTATTTATTTTATCTCATTTTTATAAGTGTTATTTGTTTTTTCCTTGTCATTTTTTTATTAAATTTTTTTATTTATCAAATTTGATCATTTTTCTTTTGATTGTTACTTATTTTATTTGCAATAATTTATGAAATGTTAATTATTATTATTTTAATTTTTTTAATTTTTTAGATTTGATTTCTATTATTTTGATTATTATTTATTTTATTTGAGATAATTTATGAAATTATATATTTTTTTCAATTTCATTCTCATTCAACTTTTTAATTTGTAAGATTTGTTCCTCATTATTTTAATAAACTTGACAAAAATAAAAATATTAATAAGTTATTTTCCAGCTCATTTTCAATGACATAACCAAACACTGAAAACTATTTTACTATTTATTTTTCATTACATTACCAAACATCAGAAAATAATTCACTTTACTAGAATTTACTTTTCAAGAAAAAACTACTTTCAGCAAACAAATGAGAACTAAAAGTGAAGTAAAAATGTATTTTGAAATAATATATATTTTAAAATACATTTTGATTTTAATTTATTAAAAAATTAAAAAAATACTAAAAAAAACTTTTAAACAAAAAAATTCAAATCTTACACGTAATAATTTAACAGCACTGCAAACACCGCGGGCAACAATTTTCAAACCCGTTCTCACTCTCTCAAAAAATTCAAAATTCCACAGTGGCGCCACCGCAATTACACAAACATGAGAATGGCATTTTTGGAATACCAAGCTATAAATACAAAAATAAAAATCCACTCGATTCCATCTCTCTCTCTCCAACACACATTCACTGTATCGTGTCTGGCGGGTTTCACAGTTAAAAGCAGACAAAAGAAAATAAGGTACTGTTACCCTCTGTCTCTCTCTTTGGATCCTCAAATCTAGGGTTCCTTTTGATCTGCTATCTTCATGTAACTATTTACTCTTTAATCAAGTTTCCACTCCTTCATCTCAGCTTCTAAACCAAACTTGCTTCTCTGGTCTCTATTTTTGATTTTTTAAGGGTAAAAATTAAAGCTTTTGACTTAATCTGTGTTTTTAGTTTTTTGTTTGGGTTCCTTGGTTGGTTTTAAAAGTGGGTTTTAGGTTTGTTAAGTAAAGTTGTTTGCTTTTCGTGTTTTTTTGTTTGGTAATTTAATTGATAATGGTCTTGTTATAGGGTAAAAATTCAAGCTTTTAGTTAGCTTGTGTTTATATTTTTTTGTCACTTCTTTTGACTGGATTCTTGGATTGAATGTGGGTTGAGTTTTGATTTTGGTTGGTTAAAGTTGTTTTCTTTTTTTAAAAGATAATTTAGTTAATGTTATGACTAGATTTCGGGCGTGGTATTGGTTATTTATGAGCTAGTTACTGGTTTTAAAGACTTGAATTAAGGGTTTGGCCTGGACTTCTTGCATTTATTTCCTTTTTTGGGCTCAAGTGCTGTTTGGTTTTGAGAAATGTTGCGGAAAAAGGAAACTGTGTTGTATTTGCTTGTTGGTTGTTATGACTTGTTTTTTTTGTTCCTTTTCTGGGTCATTGTGGTTTTGGTTTTTTTGATTTGCTGTGTTGTTAGAGTTTTTGCCTTGTGAGTTGTGCTGACAGTTGAAAATAATTCATTGAGATTGTCGCAATATTTAAGCGATTTTTAGCTTGTTCTGTTATAAATTTGGTTGTCTGATTTTCCATAGCATAGAAGTGATGGGAATTAAATGATTGTGCTTGGTTCTGTTAACAGATACTAGGAATTGAATACCCAGTTGGAATTGTTTAGAATGTTTGTCTGGAATTGCTTTTCTAGAGAAGTGGTTTCTAATCATTTTTCTCAAAAATGACCATTTTACCGGGAATGAAGAAAAGAGGCATGTTCTTTTTTAAGAATTCGTTCGCAAAACAATGAGTGAAATGAGTTAATTGCAAGTTTTTCACTTAAGTACTGTGGGTTTTGCTTGATAAATATTGCTGGCGACCATTTTTTCTTCATTATTTGGATTAAAAAAGATGATTCATTTGGGAGGGGTGGGGGTTTAAAAGATGTGCTTCTTTAGAAGCAATACTGGTGGCAGTTATTACTTCTTTCAATAAATGTTATACATGGTTACCTCACAGACTTCTCTTTAGTGTTGGAATTTATCGTAGTCAACTTTGAAATAGAACGTGTAGAATCAATGGGGTTGGTTTATCCTGTCACATTGGGCTTTGCGAATTGATAGGATTGCATGCTGATGCTCTTCACTTAAATTGAATACTGGTTTGTTTCGTGCAGCAATGGCTTTATTTTATACGCTTGGACTTTGATCTAATTCTGTTACCTTTTCCTCTGATCCAGCTTTCTCCTCCTTATATTTCAATATATATTTTCTAACAAGTATCTAGCTTGTGTGACATCTCATTAGGATTTGCAAGATGGAAAGCCTGCACAGCTTCTGGCAACTTGGTGATGAGCTTCGAGGACAATCAAAAGTCTCAGAGGATCATAAGTGGTTGGTGGCTGCGTCTAAATTGGCTGAGCAAACCCAGGCAAAGGGTGAGCGAATGAATAACCTGGACCTTTCAAAGGGCCTTCCAGAAATGCGGCCAAGGGATAAGCTTGGGTTCCAAGAAAATAAATTTGAAAGTTTCAATTTCAACATGATGAACTTGGACTCCAAGATGACAGAAAATGTGAACAAAAGTTCCTTGAGGAACAGTGCTTACAACATGAATGCAGTGTACCGGAAAAACAACATGAACAGCATTGGAGATCTGACTGGAAGCAAGTACAGTGGCAACAGCCTTATTAGCAAAGAGGCCAGTAACCACAGCAATATTAATATTAACAACGACAACAACAATGCAGCTGACAAAAGGTTTAAGACCTTGCCTGCCACAGAGATGCTCCCAAGGAATGAGGTGCTTGGAGGATACATCTTTGTCTGTAACAATGACACCATGCAGGAAGATTTGAAGCGTCAGCTTTTTGGTAATTTCTTACCCCCCCCCCTGGTTTTCTTGTTAGTTTTCCCTTGATGCTTTAAGTAACTCATTTGATGGCCACAATGCACGCAATATCTTTTCTTATATTGGGAAGTATGAATGCAAATTTTCCTCTAGGTCAAAACATTGAAATGGGAAACCATTATATGTCAAAAGTCTTCACTTGGAGAGATTTTTTTTTTTGTTCAAGTTTGACAATGGGATTCCAATCGATGATCATTAAAAAAATGACTGTTTTCAAGCTCTAAAGCTTTCTATTCAACTCTATGAATACTAGTGTCCATATGATCTCGAGGTATGTCATTTTTAACAATATTAACAAAGTCTTACCTAATGGTTGCACATTGATAGGTTTACCACCAAGATATAGGGATTCTGTCCGGGCAATAACACCTGGCTTACCTCTCTTCCTCTATAATTACACCACTCACCAGCTGCATGGCATTTTTGAGGTATGTTCTCATACTTTTATCCATTTAATTTGCTATGGTTTTCTCTATGATGCTTTACACTATCAAGAGTGTACCATGTCTGATCTGGGTGTTCCTTTTTGCCTTGCCTGTTTGTTTGACAGCCTCTTTGAATCCAGTATTAGTCATCTCTGCATTTATTGTGGTGAAATGGCCAAAGTTTGCTGTACTAATTCTTTTACTAATATCGAGAACTTACGTTTCCCAAATTGGTCGTATACAGGCAGCAAGTTTTGGGGGATCCAACATTGACCCAACTGCGTGGGAAGACAAAAAGTGTAAAGGAGAGTCAAGGTTTCCTGCCCAGGTAAAAATTGGATTCCTAATATGGATTTTGAATAACTTAGTTGATTTATCTGGAATCCTCTTTGTTTCATTTCCTTTTCTTTTATTTAATTTCCTTTTGGGTGATTAATAAATAGGTGAGGACCCGAATTAGAAAACTCTACAAGGCATTGGATGAAGATGCTTTTAGGCCGGTTTTGCATCATTATGACGGTCCCAAATTTCGCCTTGAGCTCTCAGTTCCTGAGGTTTGTCCTCTAACCTCTGCTTGAATGTTTCTTTTGACACAAGTTGATTTTCAGTTCTCCAATGCTCATGAATTCTATCATGATGTTTTGCAGACTCTGGATCTATTAGACCTTTGTGAACAAGCAGGCTCTCTGGCTTAAGCAAACTTCCATAATATGGAAATGATGTTAGGCTTTGTGGTGAATGTCAGCTTGTGCTTTTCACAGATTTCCCATAGAGCGCAAGCTTAGGGGCTGAAGTCTGGTTGGGTGAAATCTTCTCGGGAAAGGCATGGATGACATGTGAACCTGCTGAATAAATACATTTGTCTTGTGAAGATGGTTGTTTAGCATGGGCGTTGTGTTTATTATTATACTATAACACTATAGACAGACTTGAAGTTGTAAAAGAGAACGATAGCTTTTATTGTAATGGCAAACAGAAGGAGACAACCTTGATGGGTCTTCATTTTCTGTATGCAAACCGAGTGTATGACAGTTGCCTTGTGTGTTGTCCAGCATCTATGTGGAGTTCTTAAAAACTTTTCAGATGTTCGAATCCTCCTCCGAGGTCTTTGTTGCTCCTAGGAAAATGCAGAATATAACTGAACCAACTTACATATAAATTATTCACGCCCTGCTACGTGGTGTTATGTAGATGGTGGGTGTCATAGTGAGATAAAAGTGTAGACCTAGAGTGTCGAAAGTAAAAAACGTAACTTGTCTGGCCAATGGCTCTCAGTTGCAGCTTGAGCAGGGTGCGTGCTGCAGTTCACCTTGGGAATTTTAAGCTTTCTTATGCGTACAAGTTCTCTCAGAGATACTGAATGGGTCTGGGTTGGTGACATGATAGAAAAACTCAAAATTGAATGAGACACATATCCAACTCAAGATATTGAATTCCAAATCTTCCTAGCCAAATAGCTTCATTTTGAAAATGGCAGCACGGTATGGCACACAAAAATATCAGAATAGTCTACGCGTAAATATTTATATTGTCAAACATCACAAGTGCCAGAGTAATCTTCGGATCCTATGGTTGAAGGCTATAAGATGATGAGCCTTCATTCAAGCCTGAAGCACAAACTGATATCCCATTCCCTTCGTTTTGCAAAATGCATATGTTTAAAGTAAATCTTAGCTGCCTCCACTTTTCAAGAGACCTCGACAAAACAATGGTAAACAAAGCTTCCATCCCATTCATCAACTTCAGCTTTCCTACAACTACATAATTTAGGAAATTGGACTGGCGTATCAAACAGCAGCTTGAACGAGAAAAGAACGGATTCTCTGCAACAGCTCGGCCTTTACAGAATCAGGAATCGAGACTGCAGGTATAAAGGTACAAAATTTTCAGACTTGATAAAGACAATATAAACCAAGAGGTAAAAAAGAAATCGATAAAGATGATATAAACCAAGAGGTAAAAAAGAAAAATGAACTAAAACTGTGAAATTCTAACTGAACTGGGAAAAACAATTCATCAGCACAAAATGTAAGGTGCATCGAACCATAATGAACATGTAGATATGAAAATCAAGTCAAGGCAATCGAATTCCTTTTCAAATTTTAAGCAGTTGCCAAAATTTACATCTGAATTCCAGTAACTAGCAGATGAACTAACAAATTATCCAGAGCAGACAACAGAAGATAAACTTCAGAAACAGAAGATCCCACCTCTGCCCTTGGGTGTAATTACATGTACAAGGTCATCCACAGTAACATTGTTCCTTCCTTTCTTCTTTATAAATGCCCTACAACACAATGACATCGAGAGAGATTTAGAATGGAGAAAATGATGCCAAACAATATTGCAAGGAAAATAGGCCAAACTGTCCATAAATAAGGCAAGAAAATGGGCCAGGAAAAAAATTGCGGCTGCCAAAAAGTCTAAACAGGCCTAAAAAGTAAGGATTCTAATACAATCTCCCACAGCTAAAGAAAGCATATCTTTCATAATCCCTTCTCTTGTCATGCACTTCCAAAATTCATGGAGGGCGGCGTGTGAGCACAAATTTCCTGAAAGAGAGCTCCACTCATTCAACCAAAAACTAGCTGCATCACCATCCAAAGCATTTCCTTGAGGAAGTTTCCATAGATCAGGAACATAAATCCTGGCGCTCTAGAAACATCAGAAGTGGCTGGCTCAGCCTTTTGCTTATCCAATTCCAACTTTCATATTAGCAAGTCTCAGACAATTACAACAAACCATAGAACCTTAGAAGGAGATGGGAGAACTCTAGTACACACTCTGGATCGGCTCCGTCATGACTTGGTGAACATGATCTTCCATTGCATCTTATGATTCTTCCATATAGAAGCCCTCATAAAACACCAGGACTTGGACCACATTATTCATAGAAATATTACTAACTGGATTGGATGTCATGAATGCAGTATATTCATCTACCCAAGAACACCAGAGTCTGGAAAGATCCTCCTCTACCAAACTGATGGGTAATGGTGATACCATCTCAGTTTTTTCCATTAAAAAAAATAAAAGAAAAAAAAAAAATCCTTGTTTCACCAAAAGTCACTCTTCAAAATTGCTATATTCTGTAGCTGACAAGTGATTTGCCAAAAGTCACTCCCTATATGTGGAATCGATCCCCGTGCTTGTCATGCCAAATATGAACATAATCGCAAGCTTTCTTTACAAGTCCTAACAATAAGGATTGAGTTCTAGATTTGGACACAAGAAGAAGAATAAACGACTCATCTGTCCCTCAATTAGAATGAAAAGCAGTGTCATTGCATTCATTTTCATTGTATTTGTCCTAGTTTTTCAAAAACTGATATTGCTGTTTTCCCACAAAAGAAATCCCCACTCCATTCTTCACATGAAATATATATAAATATATAAAGAAAAACAAAAGGACAGCAAGAAAAGAAAACCCTTATAAAGGCTGCCAGATGTTCTTCACATGAAATACTATAAACCAACAAAAAGAAGAAGAGGAAGAAGACACAGATAATTACAATACGAAAAAAAGCAATGAAATTAAAAGAAGAGAGAGAGCAGTGAAAACCTGCAAAGAGCTTTCATTTCATCTTTCCATCCACACTCAATAAGCCTTTCTCTTAAAAGCTCCGTTAATCTTTCCTTCTCTCCACTCTCAATTAACTAACACAACCAATCAAATTAAACCCACGCCATCATCATAAGAAATAAATAAAAAACAAAACCCCATTAAGAAAAAAGAACCTTAATATTAATTGTTTCATGAAGGCTCGGTTGTTTCTCCTCCTCCTCCTCCGCTGTATCATCTGGTGTTGGTGGCCGATTCACTGAATTCCTCCTTTAACAACAAAAACTTAAATATTTAGTGAAATTCTTTGATTTTGCTAAGTACTAATTTAGAGCAGTTTTAGCTTAGATTAAAGACTAAAAGGGAAATAACTAACATTGATTGAGAGCTGATGATAAAATCGAATAATCTTAAAGCAAACCGAGAAACAAGTTCGAGAGTTTTTTCTTGGAGATGAGAAAAGAAGAAAGGTTTTCAGGTTTATGTAGTCCTAACCGACGTCGTCCCTATATATCGTTCTTGTAATTGTGTTTTTTTTCCTGATAATTACAAAAACACTCCTTGTCATTCTCTCTCTCTCTCTCTCTCTCTCTCTCTTCTTATTTATTTATAGCTTATATTCTATTATTTATAAAGTATATATAAAATAGATAACAAAGGATTTAAATTGTTTACAAAACTCTAATTATATTTCAATTAATAATTAAAAAATATTATATTAAATATTATAATTACAAAACACTCTTTTTTGTAATTATATTAAATATATAATATTTTTTTTCTGATAATTACAAAAACACTCCTTTTCATTTTTTCACTCTCTTTCTTTTAAAACAATTATAGCTTAATATGTTATTATTTATAAAGTATATATAAAATAGATAATAAAAAATTTAAATTTTTTAGAAAACTCTAATTAGAGCATCTCCTATGAATGCCAAATGAAAAGTTAAATATTAAAAAAATATTATTTTAATTATTTTTATGTTTATTTTATACACTTCAAAGAAAGAGCTAAATAAAATACTAAAATGTATTTTCTCTCCTACAAATGTTATTCCTACGTATCACTCTAAAATGTCAAAACCAACAAAGTAGGGCCACTAAAAAAATAAACCAATTAAATGTTGTCATGTAAAAAAAAATATTACTTATTAAAAAATAATAAAACACTAGCTTTTTCCACTATGATATAATTGGCTCTTTAAATGATTTTTTTTTTTCATTTGAATAGATATTGTAAAAAAAGCTATATTCATACTATTTAAAATGCTATTTTATCAATTTAACTTTTCAAAATAGTATTTTTTATTGGAGATGCTCATATATTTTAATTAATAATTAAAAAAATTATTATATTAAATATTATAATTTTATCATCAAATAAAAAGGACTAGCAATTTGTTGGACCTAAGATTCGGCACAAGGATAATGGCTACTGTTATTTTTCATTTTCTTCGGGTTTGAAGATTTGCTTGATACCAAGAAACCGCCATCAAATTGGCCACAGAAAGCAGATTGGGCCAGAGAAGAATTCACTTCCTCCTTCGCTTTGTCAAATTTTGCCCATAACACAACCAAGATTTCTCGTGCAAAACCAGAAAATCTTGAACAGACCATGTTGTTTTGACATGATACTAAATTGTATCTCTTCCGGATATATATATATATATTATATATATTATTTTTTAATATTTATTTTTAATATTAATATATTAAAACAATTATTTTTTAATAAATTCAGCTCAGTTTCAGTTTTCAGTTCTAGATGAACCAGATTTCAAGTTGGATCAAGCTAAATTTTAAAACTATGTTTTTATTGTTATAAATCCTCAGCCCAAAAATAAGTAAATAAATAGTAAATAAGGTAATCTTCAAGAACTTAACCGGTAAATTAAAAGGGAATATTGTCATAATGTGGGGGTAAAAATCCCTAATAATCAACTTAAATTTCAAATAAAATAAAATAATAAAATTATTATTAAGAAGTGGTAACTGATAAATCGTATAAATTTTTTTGATCGGGTAAAATAATAATTTTTAAAAGAACAATTATTTATAAATTAAGTTGAAAATGGTTACAGAATAAACAACAACAACAACAACAAATAATAGAGTTGAATTTTGAATAAAATAATGTATGATTTTAAGCTCAAATAACATTCACGTGTTGATATAAACCTCGTGTATATCTGTGTTATTTTAACTTAAAATGGTGAAAACTCTAAGGAAATTTTTTTATTATTGTTATGACAAGAGTCTCCAATGAATTATTTTGAAAATCATGATAAAATAAATAATAAAACAATAAGTAAATTTAGATATTTCATAAAAACAAACTATTTGTTGTCAAGTTTTATGATATCAAGTATAATTCTTAATTAGATTATCGAATTGAGCTAAAACTTTATTAGGAATCTATTAACATATTTTTTTTAATTTTAATTAAAATTTTAGATTAATTAAAGTTTGAAAAATCAACACAAAATTATCACAAAAAAAAAAACCAGAAAATAGTATGCGGTCCATAAGTAAAGGCAAAACTGTAATTAACTTGAAAATTCCAGCTCCTTCTCCTCTTAAAAACGCCAGGAGCCATGAACAAAGAGCAGAACTCTCTTTTTTTCTTGTTTTCTCCAAATTTTTCATTAATCTTCTCTAGAGTCAGGATTCTTAAAGTGTGTTAAGGGTTGATTAAGAGGAATAAATACATAAACATAATATTTAGAGGGACTTTTAGTGAGGGAAAGGGTGTTTTTAGTTATGGTAAAAAGTTCTAACCAATTTATTTCTTGTGGTAACAGATTTTTTATGCTTGGGTTGAAATTTATTCTTGAAGTTCCAACCAATTTTTTATGCTTTTGGTAATTTGCTTCTTAAAGTTTCAATTTATTTATTACTTGGTCCCTGTTATTTTAGGATTTCAAATTTTAATCCTGAATCTTTTTTCTTACATTTTAGTTTGTAGATATTGAGAGAGGAGGAAAAAAAATCGTCATAAAATGTTAACGACAAATAAAGTACATATATATGGCTATATTCTGGCCACACAAAAATTATTGTCATTGAATTTGTCTTTTTAAAGAAATTCAATGAAAATGATGTTTTTCTTATCCGTTCAAGAAAAAAATATATTAACATCCTTGAATTTTTTTCATTCATTTAATTCTTATTTTTAAAGAGATTATATATTGTTTTGAGGTTGAAAATAAGTTTATTAATATTTTTATGGTTTTTATTAGATATTTTCAAGTGAAAACAAATATAAAAATAAGTTTAAATCTCAATTTCTCAATCCCATGAGGTTACATGAAAATTATGAAAAGGATGACAAAGCTTCTACCATGGTAGGCACCTCGTTATGTATTTAGAAAAAAAAGGAGTGGTTGGCAAAATACAAAACAAAAAAAACTAGTTAGACATGTGAGTTTGGGCTTCTTGGCCCAACACACGTGACCTTTTTTTAAAAATAAATAATAATTGACTTTATTTTTTGAAATTCTAATTAATACTCTCTTATTTATTTATTTTTTACTTTACACTATTTATTTATTTTAATTTTAATTAATTCCTTATTTTATTTTTTAAATTGTTTAGTCTATCATTTTTTTAAAATAGTAATTAATATTTTAATTATTTATTTAATTTCATAATTCTTCAAAGAGATTTTTTGTTTTTTTTTTTTTATATTATATATAAAACAAATTGTATTTACATGAAATTTTTATATAAAAAAATTTTATTCTTAAAAACCAAAATTAACCTTTAAAATAAAATAAATAAAAAATATATAAAATAAAAAGGATACATGAGGTTAAATATTTTGCATGTAGATATATCTTTTGCTTTTACTAAAAAAACTTATCTTTTAGCTTTATTATTTATTTAGGGTTAAGAAATTTTAATTTATGGGTTCATATATATTTGTTAATTTACTTTATTAAGAGTAAATAATATATTTTTTTTTTCAATTAAAAAAAAATCAAGTTACTTAAACATTGTATAAAAGATGTTCTGACTATACATGCAGTAAGATGCTTGGTATCAGAACATTTAAAATCACCTCGGAAAAACTGTCTGAAATGCCTAATTTTTTTGTTTGATGCGCTAGAGATTCTTGAATTTCTAGGAATCTTGAATGTCTTAGGTCATAAGATAGCTCATAAAGTTGAGAATGTAACTTCCTATAAGTAAAAGAATTTCTAATACCAAGACCGTCGCTGTTTTTTTTTTTTTTTTTTACCTAAATACCTCATATTTTTTATATTAATGTAACTGTTATACCCTTATTTTATTAATAAAATACAAAGATTTTAGATAACTAGCTCTAGCTAACAGTCCACACATATTTGCTGGTAAAACAAATTTGAGGTATAAAACAAAAAATTCAAGTAAATATCTAATTAAATAAACTAATAATTATTTATATAAATAAAAAAATTGTTAACAATAACCAAAATAAAATATAAAAAAATTAAGAAATGAATATAAGTTAAGATATTTGATTTTGCAAAATGAAATATTTACTTTTTTGTGCCTATTGAATTTGCTTATTAAAATAAATAAAAGATAATAGAAACAAAAACAAATACAGAACTAAAAACATTATAGAAGGCTAAATATATAAGAAATCTCATTTAAGAATAATTTTTTTATATATAAAATAAATCTCATCTATATAAAATAAAAAATAATTATTAACATATTAAATACAAAAAAATTATTTTTCGAAAAAGGTATGCAAAACACATGGCCTAAACCATGAGACCAAGATAAACTGATAGAGAATAAATTAAAAATAAACACAAAACCATTTTTTTTAAGGAAGTAATGTTGAATATTGAAATTATAAAAAAAATTAAGAAAACGATCCTAAATCGCATGAACTTGTCAAACTCGTTTTCCTATGTCAACAAATCGGAAGCATCACAAATGAAAAAAGCTCTTAATACATTCTCCATCAAATCAAAGGCTAAATGATGAAAAATGAGAGGAAAAAAAAAACCACACAAAATTTGTGGTTAAAAGAATGAGAGAGAAAAATTGAAAGAAAAAATAAATTGAAGGGTATAAAAAAGTATAAATTGGAGGGTTAATTTAAAATGAAACTTTAACAAAAGGAAAAATAAATCAACAAAATGAGGACTATATTGAAAACAATAAAAAAAATATATACTTTGATTGAATGATGAAATTAAAAACTAACAAAACTTTAATAAAAGAATCAAGGAAAAAAATAAAAAATAAGGAGTGAATTATAAAAAATAATACATGACAAATTGTAATTTAAAGACTAAATTAAAAATAACTAAAACTTTTAGAATAAGACCATGGATGAAAATAAACAATAAAAAACAAAATGACTAAAATTGACAAATTTATAGAAAAGAGGACAAAGGTGCACTTTCTCTAGGAGAAAGGGAAAAGAAGAAAGGAAAAAAAAGAAAAGGAAATGACCCTAGCACATCCAGTGACACATTTTTCAAATAAAATAATTATTTCTCAACATAGAAATACCAAAATGCCCTTTATGAATATGAGAATCACATAAAACCATTGTGAAAGTACACAAATAACCCTAGGTGCATGCCTTGATTTTTGTCTTTTTCTAAGAGTATAATAGTATTTCTACTATATTTCAAAGTGCAAAAAACCAAAAAAACCCTTTGTCAACAACTCGATTTTTTTAATTTCAGGAGTAAATAAGTATTTTAACTATTTTAATGTTTTTGGAAAGAATAAAAAACCCTTGGGCAACATCGCAAGAAATTGTTAAATTTAGGGACAAAACTATATCTTTAATGTGCAAAAAAATAAAAAAAAAATACAAAAATACCCTTAAAACTTTTTAATGACTAGTTGACCAATTTATAAAAACCAAAACACCCTTAATAATATTTCTTTTATTTTTTAAAATTTATTTTTGATATCAGCACATCAAAATGATTTGAAAATATATATATAAAAAATATTAATTTGAAGTAAAGAAAAAAATTATTTTAATTGTTTTTTAAAAATATTTTTGAAACACAGAAATAAACAAACTCAATGTGTGTTTGACATCATGGTAGCTTTTGTGGTTTAAAAAAATATGTTTAAGAAAATTATTTTTAGTTTTGGTTGGTTGGGTTAAATCTATAATTTAAATTGTTGTTGAATAAAAAAACAATTCAAATATGTTTAGCTAAAATTACGGTTAAAAGTGATGTTACTGGTAAAATAATTAAAAAGGACATGTATTAATTTTTTAGTTTGCAATTACATTAATATGTGTTGAATTAATAATACATCATAAACACAATAATACTATACTAAGATCCTATTTTTATTGTCCTATTAAATCAACTGTAATTCTATCACTACCATGGACATGATTCATTCAAGAAGGTTTCTGGTATTCATGGCTTTGGGAACATGGGACGACATCAATTAAAAATTTATTGGGATGAGTATCAAATTCAAGGTGTCACAAAGAGGTAAAAAGAGAAGGAATGCAAGGTAATTTCATCATTTATACATTAGCTCAATTAAGCAACAACTTATCATTTAAACATCATAAATTTTTCTTGGCCACCAAGATATTTTTTATTTTAACTACTTATCAATAACTTATCATATTTTTTAATGCATTTTAATATTAAATTAAAATGTTTTTTATTTAAAAATACATCAAAATAATATATTTTTAAAAAAATTATTTTTGATATTAGCATATCAAGATAATCTGAAAATGCATATGAAAATGCATTAAAAAAATATATTTTTTAAAAATATTTTTATTTTATTTTTAATATAAACATGTTAAAAATCATAAAAAAATTATTAATTTAATAGTTTTTTAATAAAATACAAAAAAAAGTTACCGCACTCTCAGTGCATTCAAGATGCCGTTGTTGAGTGCTGTGATGCAACTATAGTCGTTAGATCCGTCCGGTTTATTGGTCAATCTAACAAAAAATTATATATTTTTAATATAAAATACTTTTTTTTATTTAAATATTTTAACTTAAAAAATAAAATAATAGTTTTTCAATATAGAATAAAATTTTTTTAAAATAATTTTTTAAACTTTATTATTTATAATATTTATACCATATATCTATATAGATTATTTCTTAATTTTTTTTTATATAAAATATAAAATTTTAATTTTTTTTTAATTTTTTCAGATTAATATAAATCCATCTGTATAATTTAAAATTTAATCTCTTAACCAAATTAACCTGAGCTGGGAAACCCTGGACCAGATGTGATAACTATGGCTCCACCACCCTTCTAGATTAATGCATCTTTTCCAATACTTCATAATTTCTTGAAGCTTTGTTTGACTAAGTTAATGGGAGGCAACTGCCAATTTGTCGGCATGTCGATGTTCTAGAATCTAGACAAATCTCTACCGTCTCGGTTCTTGTGATTGTCGTCAGGTATATTAAAAATAGTTAAGGAACTAGATAAGGATACACGCATTGCTGGGAATTTATATATACTTTTAAAAAATAATGTAAACAGAAATAAAAGTAATTAATGATTAAAGTTATAAACTGAATGAGATTAATAAATTGATTTTATTTTAATTAAATGATAAAAAACAATGATATTAACCAAATATTTTATTTTAAAAAGATGTCAATATCTATAAAAAAAAAACAGCGAGAGCATGAAATTGGATAAAAAAAAATAGACCGAGTCAACAAATACTAATGAACATAACGGGAAAAAAATAATTATACAAAAAGATCTAAAAAAATAAATTAAAATAATGAGAATGAAAATCAAAATAAAAAAAATTAGAAGCTAACTAATTTGTTTTTATTGGAGAGTAATTGAAAACAAAAATAACTAAAACAAATTGAGAAAAACAAAGAATGATAAAAAAAATTAAAAAATCATAACACAACATCAATTTGGTTTGAAAGGCGAGATTAAAAATTAAAATAAAAAATAAATTAGAGGACATCTAATTTTTTTTTATTAGAGGGTAATTGAAAACAAAAATAACTAAAACAAAAGGAGAAAAAAATAAAATTGAAAAACCATAACACAACATAAATTTGGTTTGAAAGGAGAGATTAAAAACTAATAAAATTTTTATAGAAGAGTTAAGAAAAAAAAGAAATCTAAAGAATAAAAACCAAATAAAAAAATACATGAAAAATTAAAATTAAAATTAAAATATTAAATCGAAAAGAAATAACATCTATATAAAAGGGCAAATGATGAGAAAAAGAAATTAAAAGAAAAAAAGGAAACAATTTTGTTTGGATGCTTAAATTGAAGAGAAAAATAATTTTAATAAAAAAAAATTAAGAATCAAAATGAAAACAATAACACAAAATAAACTTTAATTAAAGGGTAAAATTTAAAAAAATAATTATATGAAATGGTCAAGTTAAAAAAAAATTCAAAAGAAGGAGGATTCGTCGATGATAAACCACCCACTCCCTTCCAGAACTCGTTCACGACTCTCTTGTCCCCTTGGAGTTTGTGTTTTTTAAGAGAAAAGCATGAAGTCATGGGAGGTTTAAAATGTTCATCATCTACATCTAATAGTACTCCTCTTTTACCCATTCCCTCACGTCTCCTATGAGCAAGCACGACAATAATTTTTACGCCATAGAAAGCAAAACCAAACCTAATTTGTTTATGACACCATGCGTGACTTAGAAATATTTAAATATTGAGTAGTGATTACAGCTTAAAATATTTTAATATATTAAAAAAGAATACCTTCTAATTAAACTATATAATTACCCTTACATGAAATGAATGTACTAGCAATCATCGAGAAGAAATCATTTTTTTTTTTAATTTCAATATGAATCACTGGTTCCTCATTCTCTTGTCCATCTCCATCTCCATCTCCGTCTCTGGTATACTCAGATTCATTGTCAACCGATACTTTATCAACACAAAGCCTACTGTCTACAAACTCCCTCCAAGCCCCAAATCCATTCCAGTAATCAGCAACCTCCTATGGCTCCGCCGCATCTCTCCCTCTAATATCCACTCCATCCTGAACTCACTCCATGCCAAGCTAGGCCCGATTATAACTATCTACCTTGGCTCCCGCCCTCTCATATTTATAGCCGACCGCCTGCTAGCTCACAAGGCCTTGATCCAAAACGGTGCAGTGTTTGCTAACCGCCCACCGGCTTCTGCTACTCAAAAACTTGTCACCAGCAATCAGCGAAATGTTAGTCTTGCTTTCTATGGCCCGATTTGGCGTCTCCTGCGGCGAAACCTTACTGAAAACTTTCTCCACCCTTCCTGCGCGAAATCTTTCTCTCATTCCCGCCGGTGGGCGCTGCAAGTCCTTAAGAATCGCCTGGCATCCCAAGAAAAGTCTGGCCAGCCTATCTGTGTCAGGGAGCACTTTCAATATGCCATGTTTTGTCTGTTAGTCGTAATTTGTTTTGGTGATAATGTCGATGAAAACCAGATTAAACAAATCGAGGAAGTTCAGCGACGAGTCTTTTTGAGTTTCAATAAGTTCAATATACTCAATTTATGGCCAAGAGTGACCAAGATCGTGTTGCGTAGGCGTTGGGAGGAATTCTACCAGCTTCGTAAATGCCAACTAGACGTATCAATTCCATTAATAAGAACAAGAAAGAATTTTCAAGAGGAAGACAGGGAAAGCATGGAACCTCATCATGATCGTGCTTTATGTTATGTTGATACATTATTATCTCTGGAATTTCCCGATGAAGAAAGAAAAATCAATGAGGAGGAAATTGCTAATTTATGCAGCGAGTTTCTAAATGCGGGCACTGATACTACTACAACTTCCCTGGAATGGATCATGGCAAATCTGGTCAAATACCCAAAAATCCAAGACAGGCTGTTCATGGAGATTAAAGAGGTTGTTGGAGATGGAGATCAGGAGGAGGTAAGCGAATCTGATCTGAAAAGGATGCCGTATCTGAAAGCAGTGGTCTTGGAAGGCCTGAGGCGGCATCCTCCTGCACGTCTCTTGATCCCACATGCAGTGATGGAGGATGTTGTTTTGAATAATGAATATTTGATACCAAAGAACGCCGCCATAAATTTCCTAGTTGCTGAGATGGGGTGGGATCCAGAGGCGTGGGAAGATCCACTAACATTCAAGCCGGAAAGGTTTCTGGATCATGATAATGGAACGAGGCAAGAATTTGATATCACAGGGAGCAGAGAGATCAAAATGATGCCATTTGGAGCTGGGAGGAGAATCTGTCCAGGCTACCAATTAGGAATGCTTCATTTGGAGTATTATGTGGCTAATTTAGTTTGTAAATTTGAGTGGAGGGCTGTGGATGGAGATGATGTTGATTTGTCTGAGAGGACAGAGCGTACAATGGTGATGAAGAATCCATTGCGGGTCCGCATATCGCCGAGGTAGTCGAGCTGTGGAAATTGGAAACGCCATTTCCACTTATAATCTTCGAGGTCGATGGTTATGACATGTAGAAATGGCATTTCCACTGTTGCAGTCGCTCTTGTTGTTTTTATATTTTACTTATTATTAAATGAATACAAAATTTTGATATTTGCTAGAATATTGCTCAAGTTCCGATATGGATGGAACCAATTTTTTTTAAAATATAAAAATTATATTAAAAGCATGTAGAATTTTTTAAAACGTGTTATTAAATTTAATCAAGTAAGTTAATTTTGAAACCTCTTGACTTAACCTTTTTTTTTTTTTTTTATTTTTATTTTAACTCAAGTTTTTAATTAAACCGCGTGAGAGTTAGCTCGACTTAAATTAATCGGTTTTATAAGTTAAAATGCAACCTTGATGATCGATAAAACATGATTTAGCTTTTAAAAAAACTTCAAAATGATATTTTTTTAGAAAAATATTGAAACAGTGACAGATTGAATCGACTTCAGCCCCTGCGACCTAGTCATGGACTCTATTAGGTTTAATAACTTTTTTTATTTAATTATATGATACAAATAAATGTTCATAAAATTGAACACTAACCTAAAAATAGATATTTATTTGAGACAATTATCCTTAGAAAGCAAACAAAAATCAATAATGCAATCAATTCAAAATTAAATGGTGAAATAAAAAAATAATAAATTAAAAACAATTAAAAAAAAAAATCTTATCAGTGGGTAAACTCATAAAACATGTGAATAAGGTAAGCCAGGCTAGTACACCAAGCCTGTGAACTAGGTTGTGGACTCCACTAAAATTATAATTTTTTTTAAAAAATTATTTTTTATTTAATTATATGATAATAAAAATAGATGATTGTGAAATCAAACACCAAACCAATACCAATATTTTTTTTTAGATCATAATAACCTCATAAAAAGTAAAACGGAACCAATTATTAAACTGAATTCTCAATTAAACCAGTATCTAAGAATGAGAAAAAAAAAACCAATTTAACCTATGAATAGGTCCATGGACTTTATAAAGTTTCATAACATATTTTTTTCTAAACCTATTTTTTTTTAATTATATGAGAAAAAAATAGACAATAAAAAAAATCAAGTTCAATTAAAAAAAAAAGATACCCTACCAAACTTGTAAATCAAGGCAACCCGGATTACCCTGACAAACTTGCAAACCATGCTAACCTTATAAAAAGATAAAATAAAAAGAAACAAATTATGAAACCAAATGCTCAACCATCCTAATATTAAAAGATGAAATTGAAAAAAATAAATTTTAAAACATGATTTTTGTCTAAAAATATTTTTGTTACTTCATAAAGTTTAAAACATGATTTTTCTCTAAAAATATATATTTTTTTAACAATATAAGAAAACAATAGAATATAAAAAAGTCAAGTTCAATTAAAAAAATTCTACAAAATCCATAAACTGGGACAATATATTTCAAGTCATGCATTTGAACAAGTTTATATTTAAAAGTAACATTATAATTGTGAATTGACTTGATAAGTTAACCTAAAAAATTTATGACTTGAAGGGGATATTTGAGAGTGTGGTAGCGGTTGCTTTTTAAAGTGTTTTTCGCTCGGAAATGCATCCAAATAATATATATTTTTTATTTTTTAAAAATTATTTTTGATATTAACACATCAAAATAATATAAAAAAATAAATTAATTTAAAGTAAAAAAAAAATTGAAATTTTTTTTAAAATATTTTAAGAACAAGCTCAAAATCGAATATTAATTCAGACATGTAACATATAAAACTCTTGTAGAAAAAAGGGACCAAACAATTTTTTTTATTAGATTGTCATTTTATACATGGAAAAATTCAATGCAAGGTTTGTTTTTAAAACTTGTTATGCCAATACTAAAAAAAATTTTTGCTTAAAAAAATGAAATGTCAATATTTTAATAAAAATAATTGACTTAGGTTAAATTTAGGTTAAACGGTAACCCACATATTAACTTGATGACCTAATAACATGGCATTTTTTCAAGTCATGTTTGACAACTATTAGTGCTAGTTGGCTACTCTTTTAGTAGTTATAAAAAGACTGGTTGACTTGACTTTGTCTAAATGAAATCTGAAGATGTGTAAGTTTATTGTCTTTTTGCATGCCCCTTTAATTATTTTGAATGCGATGAGATCTCAGATAATTCAGTATTCCCTTGAACTTTATAAACTTTACAGAAGGAAAAGAAGACTCAATTACAGAGAAAGAAAAAATAATAGCGTAATTTTTCAAAGCATTTAAGACATCGATATCATGATATCGCTTTTTTCAAACCTGTGTAGTGATAATATATTTTTTGTGGGAAAGCGAGCGAGACACTTCACTATAATGTAGTGATGATATATGTTTTCATGGGGAAAGCCATGAGAAAAGCTACAGTACTTTCCCCATACGTTTTAGAGTCTTTATTAATTGGTGACATTCAACCAAACATATTAAACTTAGTTCATCATATGACTTTTATCCTGGTAATGGATTAAAGGTAAATTAAAACAATTTGAACTTGAAAATCTTTTTAATTAAAAGAAAGTTTTAACCGAGTTAATATTTGTTGAGTTGACTAAAAAAATTAAGTCAACTTTAAGTTTAATGTTTTTCAACACCTGGTTTGAGCTAGAACCAGGTGAGCCAGGTTGATGATTGACCGACCATGCAAGTTAATAAAATGCATGCATTACACCAAGGCTTGTAGCCCAACAGTGGCAAGGGTTTCCTTGCCTTTGCATCCTGGGTTTAAGTCTCAGCGTGTACGCCTGTCACCCCCGCAGTACCTTACATGTTCACTGGGTTTGCAGGATGTTCAGTGAGCCGTTGGATTAGTCGTGGTGCGCGCAAGCTGGCCCGGACACCCACGTAAATCAAAAAAAAAAATGCATGTATTGAACAAGTATATATAGAATTTATATAATTGTTAAATTTATAATTTATGGAATTAATCAAGATGTATATAAATTAATCTGAATATTCATATTAATAATTAAAAAAAATAAATGCATTGAACGCCATGCCGTCCCAACCAACCATTCATTGCTAGTACTGTAATATAAACTTTCTTATTTTTATTTTTTATTTATATATTTATTAATTTTAGGAGGAAGGGAGGGAAAGAGAGGTATTACTAGAACCGTTTATCAAATGAGTTTACTTGAGGGCTTTACAGAGAAAACATGGTGTTCGACATAAACTTGATCTTGATGCTGGCTTGTTCCCGTCATCTTTTATATATATATATATATATATATATATATATATATAACGCAAGTATTTATTTAAAAAGTTCGTACACGGTTTTGTATGAAATTTTTTTTGAACATAAAATATATATTTAGATTATAAAAACTATTTAGTATTATTATTAAATCTAGTTTAGCAAGACAAGTAGATACCTAGAGGTGCAATGAGCGGGCATCTCACATGTCTAACACTGTTATCTACACGCCTAACTTTTTTTTTTTTTATATATATATTTAGTCAGTTATCAGATTACTCGTTGAGCTAAAAAAAACTTTTACGAAGAAATAAAAAAATCCACTTGAACTAGTTTTAAAATTTTGATTTTTAAAGATATTTTGATGATTTTATTATACTTTTAATTATTTATATTTGATTAATTATAAAATTAACTCTCATTTGACATGCTAATAGTTAATAAATAAATAAATAAAAATCATTTTAAGAAAACCAAATTGCTCCTTGATGTCTATGTTGATTTTTGTTTTTATTTTTAAAAGCATTTCTATACTTTTGAAATATGAAAATAACCAATGCCCCATGTGAAACTCATCATTATATTATTTCAATGAACAATGTTTTTGAGTATGTATTTATAGTGTTTCCCAGGGCCTTATATATATATTTTTATAATATTAGAACCTGTTAAATAATTAAAAAAAAACTATGATGAAATAGAAAAGTAATTTAAATTTAAAATACCTGTTTTGAAAATATAGCATATTATTTATTATATTTACTTTCCATTAGGTTAGATTTTTTTTTTCTTGAGTTTTTATTTTGGCCCTCGTGTTGTTTTTCTTAACTATTTCACTATCTATACGTAATCGGACTCAACTAAAATACGTTAATAATAAACCTTGTTCAGTTAATATGAACTATGATCTGCCATTTTATTTCAACGCAGGAAACAACAATTAGCGTTGTTTGTTGGAGACACAATAACTTAATTGATACCATTCAAATTATATTTTGGTTTAATTGAGTATATAATAAAAATCTTTTTTTAAAAAAATTATATCCTTGTGGGAGCCATTATTTAGTCTCGTTCATTAAAAAAAACTAGATAATTCTGATGCATTAAATTTTTTTAATAATGTGTCAGAATTTCAAAATTGAAGTTAAATATGTTCATAATTATATTATATTATATTATTTTGCTGTTCTTTTCATTCCCTAAAAAAAAAAAAACATTATGGATTGCACTTTAACAATTATTTTAAAGTGTTTTAGAATTGAAAATAAATTTATTAAGATTTAAGCAATATTTTTAAGCTATTTTTAGGTTAAAATAAGTTTTTTTTTTTATATGTATTATGGGTTATAGAATTACTATACATGTAACAAGAAAACTATGTATTAGAAAATAATATAAATTATATCTTAAAATTTTATTTAATAATTTAAGTTATTAAGTTGAAATAACAACTGCATATGATTATAAAATGATGAATTTGTCTGGGAGTTAAAGAGGATTTGATGCTCATAAGAAGATTCAAAGAAACAAACAAGAGGAACAATATTTTATACGTTTGCTGGCAAATAAATTATGATTGCTATATGTCTCACTCAAGCAGCACTTGCCTAGTGCACAATGGCCTCACGATTCGTATCTACAAGCTACGTACATATAGAGCTCACTAATAAACATGAATTTGTCTCGGAGTTAAAGAGGACATGATGCTCTTAATAAGATTCACATTTACAATCTATAAAAAACAAATTAACCAGAAGAATTATAATATTTTATACGTTTGCTGGCAAATAAATTATGATTGTTACATGCCTCCCTCACTCAGCACTTGCCTAGTGTTGATGCATGCACGACAAGACTCTCATGCCCATCCCTTACCACCACACAACCTCTCTCTATGGACCCACTATCTTCATCTTTTTCTCTCCACCAAAACGTCATTACAGCTACCACTAATCTCTCTCTTCCTCCATAACCAAACTCACAATCCCATTTCTTTCATCTTTCTACTTGATTAACCACCGCCACCACAACTCAGCCCTCATGCTACCACGAGCCACCATAAAAATTGAATCACTACATCACATTGAAGAGAAAAAGAAGAGAGAAACAACAAAGATCACATTCTCCTCAACCCAATCTTCGATCACGAGTGATGGTGGATTACACTATGGGTGTAGCAAAGAAGAAAAAGAAGAAGAAGAAGAGCCCATAATCTATTAACCCATAAGCCTTCCCACTTTGTCGACACATGCAGTGATTCTCCATGATCTAGCTTGTTTGTCTGCATGTGCAACCCATGCGCCTCCACTGCTAGACCATTTTTCAGTGCTTTCTAGTAAACTCTAGCGGCTCCCAAATGTCAATTTCAAATCATAATGCATCGATTTATCCATTTTGATTAATTTATAATATATTATTAATCTTAATGTGTGCTTGTGTTCCTTAATTAATGTGAGGTTTTGTGTCCTAATGTTATGATTATATGGGTCTTTGGTTTCTCCTTGAGGATGGCATAATCCTTAAAAGGGTTTTGTCCTATAGAAGTTGAGTCTTCTTTTTTTTTTAAAAGGCAAATAAAGAATTAACTCGTGGATGAAATAATTCTTAAAAAGGTTTTATTCAAGAGAAGTTGAAAATTTAATAGTTTTCAGAAAATATAAATATTTCTTTTAAAGAACCAAACTGTGGATGGTATAATCCTTAAAAAGATCATGCTCACAAAAAATTGAAGTTTTTTTTTTTTTATAAAATATAAGGTTTTATTTTTTTACTGAAGAATCAACCCGAGAATGGTAATATTTTTAAAAGGATTCTTTCCTTGTAAAGTTGAAACTTTGCTTTTTTGTAAAACTAAATAAATATATAAACACATTTTTTGTTGTTGCAAATATCACTCGTCATTTTTATAACTTGTTATATATCCCACCTTATTGTTATGAGCAAGGTTGTCTATTCCATTATGTTTTGATCAAAATGGCTAATGTATCTCGTATAATTTTTAAAAAATAGAACAAAGTAAAACAAATTTTATCTCGCTCAGGATCTCGAGTTATTGTGGATTTCTCGTCCAAATTCTAACTGAGATGTTTGGTTTCTCACCCTCGTTCCATTCAAGTTGTATAATTAAGAAATAAACTCTCTTATAGAGCACCTACAAACTCTCCCCCCTCTTTCTACACACACACACATATTCAGAAGATAATTAACTCTCTCTTTCTATTGCAATCCTATCAACAAACACTAGAAATTATTAGGAATCAATAAAATTCAATTAGATAAGTGCCCTTTATTCTAATACTTGCTTTACTTAAGTATTAGTGGATGAATAATTTAAGGTTTTTTATTTTTTTTATTTTTAGATCAACCCCATTGATTTTCTCAAATCAAAATCAATCATTTTTAAAAGTAGACATATCATTAATATCTCTCTTTGGTTTCTTGAATTTTAGGTAGAAAACATAAAGTTTCAATCTTTTTTACTCTATTGATGAATATCTTGACAATATTGAAGCTAAGAAATTAATAAATTTTCAGTTTAGGGTTTGTTTTGCTGACTGAAGTATTAATTTTTTTTACCCTTTTTGTTGTTGTGATTGTGTGCTATTTGTTTGGTTGTTAGGAAGAAAAAATTTAAAGTTACGACATAAATTGGTTTAGTCATTAATGCTTGTCAATTGTTTGTAAATTATTATGTTTTGTAATTTTTAATTTGATTTATTATTTTTGTTGTTTATTTTTTGTGTTTGATTTTTCTCCTTTGATAAAAAAACTTCTCGTTGGGTTATCAACTTATCATCCATCTCCTCCATAAAAATCTTACAATTTGCTTATATATTGGTTGCTTTAATCTTGATATGTCATTACTTAGTATTGTTTCCCTTGATTACAAAAGTGACCCTGTTAATTACTCTACTATCTTTTTATTTTTATGACCCACATATAATATTTTTCCTTGATTGAGAACATGTGAAACAATCTCTGTGGCCTTTTTATAGATTTGTTCCTAGACTTATAATTTAAAAAATAAATTATTATTCATATTCATGAGCTCATGTTTTACTCCTGTTATTGGGATGATTAAGGGTTTTGCTTTTGTGTTTATATAAACATGAATCAAATAAATATAAAGCAATTTCTTTATTAGTTGCTAGTATTGTTATCATCCATTTTAGTTCAAAAGTTGTACTACATATAAAAAATCTTTAGATTTGAATTGTGTGTGTGTGTGTAGAGAGAGAGAGAGGTTGGTACATGTCATATACTTTTTATTCCATTTCATTCCAATAATTTGAGATTTACCTCTCCACTCCTGACGATGCTTTCCCAATAAAGTTAGACAATATAAATGAATTTCATCTTAGCAAATCTAACTCTTATGTTATCAAAAAAGTTAGATGAATAAAAAATAATAATTCATGTCATGAATCCACTAGTAAAAATCCAAAGGTCATAACAATTGTAAAAAATGAGGCCCTTTATTTTATTAGGTCTTATGACCCACTTATCAGAGTTATCATGGCTAGAGAAACCTAAAAGATAGTTATATTGGTGGTGTCCTTGATGAACTTGTTTATAATGGTTATTGTTAGGTGTTTGAAAGTGTGGTTGCGGTTGCTTTTCAATGTGCTTTTTACTTGGAAATGTATAAAAATAATGTTTTTTTTTAAATTATTTTTGACATCATCGCATCAAAATGATCTGGAAACACCAAAAAAAATATTAATTTAAAGTAAAGAAAAAAATTAAATTTTTTCAAAAAAGCTTTTGAAATGTAAAAACAAACAAGGCTGTACTGATTTTTTGGTGTCCTGTTTGGAAAATCTATAAGGGTTCAACTCTTTTAAACAAGCTGATCGTTTTGTTTCACATAAGATATAGTTCCTCTTGAATGGTTCTAAGGGTATCACTAAGGATTAGGTTCATGGTAATTGTAGACTTGACGTTAGACACTAGATCACGATGATATAAATATATACAACACTAACTTGGAGGTGAAATTAAGATCATAAGCAATTCTTGCAGGTGAAATCATGATATAAAAATAAAACTAATCTCGTTTTTTTCTTTTTAATGTCAAGATTAATTAAGATCAAAATACACCAGGAAAATTACAAGCATGCAATGCTACACTTCTAAATATAAAAACTAATTAATACAATGTCACACCTTCCTACAAGTCTAGCAAAGACTTACAATTAACAATAGAACTAAATTCTAAATTCTAGATGTTATTGACCAAAGAGGTTGATAAAAAGAGAGGATAAAAATGCAAGTATAAATGTAATATTAATAACAATCTTAAATGAAAAATGCAAAACTAAAAAATTTAAAACTCTAAAAATTAAAAGGTAAAGTATTTACCAATTATATTATTATATTATTTAATAGGCCACTCTAATCACACAAGCTATTACATACTACCACTAATATGGTATTGTATTGGTGATCATTTCATTTAAAATAATTTTTTTTACTGTCACTTTTCAATAATTTTATTTAAATATTTTGTAAATAAATATAAAATTAAAATAAAGAACAAAAGAAAAAAAAAGAGAAAAAGAAATGATATTGATTTAACTTGGCAGTAAATAGAGATGGGATTCAACATTATTCTAAACCCTTTTCATGCGTCTCTTTCTCTCAAACTCTGACCTGCAGTGGTGCATTTCTTGCGACTGACTTGCAGTGGTGCATCTTCAATGATGTTAGGTGGTGAAATGGTGCTATCTATGTAGATTTGTGGAGTCTAATGCTATTGATCTGACTGCCATGGTTAATGGTGTGGTTATGGTGAATCAGGTTTATTGATATATTAATCCTCTCCACCAATTTGCTTTATTGATCTATGCTTGATAACGCTCTCTTGAGAATGGTGTTGCCTGATTTCTTTTATGGAGGTTGCCAGGTTTATGATAGGTATTGATAGCTGTGAGGGAGGATGGTTCTAGTAATTGGTCTTGGTTGATGTGAATCAGTTCTATGATAAGTTAGATGGGTAGTGGGTGGGCGTGGTGGTGGAACAAACTTAATTGGAATTGTTCCTACTGGGATTTCTTCTAAGTATTTTGGTGAACTTTGGGAGCTCACTGTCAAGGCCACCAATGACTTGTAGTGGTTAACATCCATATAAAAAGAAGAAGAAGAAGAAAAAGGAAGAAAAGGGGAGAGATTTTTAGAATTCATTCATTATTTTACCTATGCCCACGGTTCCTATCATTCTGTTACATATAGTCCTAAATTCCTTTTAGAAGAGCTTCAAGTCATGATTTCCTCTTAAGCCACTTGTGGTGTACATACAGTATACTAACTAGAGAAAATGACTACTAAATGAAACGTTAACAATCCTTACACCTAATCAAGTGAAGTGTAATGTTCACTAATAATCTTCCTAAATATTCATTTCCATATGCCAAAATCCTCTCCCCAGATTGAACTTGTAAATATTTTCCCTGTTTAAAATGCCCTGTCCTCAAGGGAAAATTCTAGTGCACCAGGTAGGATCATTTCTATGATAAAAGCATTAGTAGAGATCTTAACACGGATGACATAGTTAAGCTTGATAGTGTCTTTCATCAAATGAGGGATGGTATTGAATTGCCTGCAAACTTCCTCAACCACCTGAAGTGTTGCACTTCCCACAATCTTCATTATCATGACAGAGAACCAGTAAGAAAGCATTGCACCCACAATCAAACCAATGAAAACTTCAGGAGTCAATACATCAATTGTTCAAATTATGCACCAGGAGGGCCAGAGAGTAATCCCTTCTTAATAGTAGTAGTGGTGTTTCCAGCAGTATTAAGGGCATTGGTTCTGTCTCAGATTTTGTGGATCATGTCTGCCATCTCATCAATACCTCCGGCATTGTCACTAATGGGACCATATGCATCAATTACCAACCTAGTGGCAATGGTGCTCGATATTCCAAGGGCAGTTACAACAATACCATACATAGCAGCAAAAGAGAAACTAACAAAAATGTTGACTATGATAGCAAAGATAGGAATAATGATAGATTTCTATCCCAATGCAAGCCTAAAAATAACATTAATATTGGCAGCTCCAATTTGGCAGGAATCAGCAACATCTTAAACAAGGCTGTGTGCATTGTTAGTATAGTACTCAGTTACAAATCGAGTAATAAGAGCGGCCCAGAGACCAACAACAACACACAAGAAGAGTTGTCAATTCTTGACAACTTTCTAGAATTTGAAATTGAAGATGGTAAAGGAAGATCTATCTAACTAACAATGGCAACTCTAACGATCATTAAGAAAATAAAAGTGAGGAGTTGATTCTTTAGTATTGACTTAATTTCCTTCACAACCTTGATTTTAAGGAAATCAGTTGCAAATAAAATGGTTATTAGACAAACAATAATACCCAAATAACTGACAATACGAGGATATAGCATTGGAGTCGATTCATGGTTGATTCCAAAAGAGGAGATGGAAGCAACAACTAGGGCAACACAATAAAACTGAGCGTATGAGCTAAAAATATCAAATCCCATGCCAGTCATATCACCTACATTGTCAGCGATCACAACAAGATTTCTTGGGCCATCCTAAAAAATGTTCCTTTCAACCTTGCCAACAAAATTAGTACCAATATCAACAGCATTGGTGTTATACCTTCACTAACTCTACCAAAAAGAGTCATGGAAAATCCTCAGAGTCCATAACTAATTACAAACTTAAAAATCCCTTTCCTTTCATCACCATAGTACAGCTTGAAGACGTTGATGTTAATGCAAGGCACCGAGAGTCCATTTACAGCAAGGAGAAAACCCATGATTGCCTTATATCTAAATGCATCGATAAAAGCCTTCCCACCTCTTGTTCTTGCCTCTAGGGTGGTTCTAGCATTAACATAGGTTGTAATTTTCATCCAAAGAAAGTCATAAATCATTCAAGTGACAACACCAAGCATGAAGGATATGGTGCTGAAGCCAGCAGGGGCAAGAACATACTTGCACATCTTCAACAGGTCATATGTGCAAGGCTGAGTTTTCTTTCCCAAGTGAAAATACAATAAAATTTTAATGTTTTATGGAAAAAACTTGAAATGAGCAAAAATATATTAATGCGTAACAAATTTTAAATACAAGTATAATACTAGCAACAACTTGTTAATTTTTTCATATGTTTATTGTATTTTTCTTACATAATTAATTTGAGATATGAAAAGGATAAATAAAAGCTTATTATGCGATTGTTTGTAAAAATAGTAATCAATATAGAGAATAAAAGGAATAAAATTGCAAAACCATAGTTAGCATTTAAAATATATAAATCCTAAATCTAAGCCTAGTGTCTAGTGCCACACATATATATAATTTGTTTATGTTTTAAGAATAATATTAAAAATAATATCAATTTCATATTATTATTGGATTGAATCAAGTAGGTTCATATTTGATCCGTCTAATAAATAATAAACGAGTTAATAGGTTCAAATCATAAGTGAACTTAGGCCATAAACTTCATATAATAAATTTCATTTAATTACATAAACTTGTAGATTCCACTCAAAATCTAATTCATTAACCACCTTAAATAAAGATAAAACTCCAATACTACCATATTACTAAGACTCAATCATTACATTGCATCAAAATTTTCTGTGTGATTTTCTCCATGTCATATAATGTTTTTTTAAAGATTTTTTTTTTTGTCATACTCCAACTATATAATATTTAAATTATGGTTTTTTTTTAAAAAAAAATGTTAGGATAATTTCAAAAATTTTCTATCTGTACCGAATATATATTTTTTTTATTAAAAGATCTTACTAAATGAATCCGATAAACAAAAGAAATTGTTTCCATCCATAATGATAATATCTTAATTGTTTAAAATAAAAGGCCATATTCGAGGGCATTTGTCAATGTTCCACTTTTTATGATTTTAATATCATTATAAAAAAAAAAACCCTCAATCATGAAAATGAATGTAGCATCTAATACAATTAGAAAGGACAAAACTAAAAAAGAAAGAGGATAAGGCCAATAAATGTGTCACAGGGTTAATTTTTTGTCGAGATTTTCCAATTCTTATGTAGACTTTGCTTTTACGGTAGCCTACTCCTACTAGACTTTGCTTTTTCTCACCCTTTTCACTCGTGTTTGCCTACAACTAAGTGTCTCCCACACCCAAGAGATTTTTCCCATTCTCACAACTTGTAAGCAAGTAGAATCACACAAGTAAAGAGGTAGAAAGTTAGTACACAACATATACAAAAAAAATTCCCAACCTTTATTAATCTTAATAACGAAGAAAATACATAATTTTGTATATGTGTTATGCACAAAACTTGCATGTTATACACAAAACTGGCATCTTATACACAAAACTAGCATCCTACATAGCCAAGGCTCTCCAGCCTATTTATACATAAGCATATGAAAGGTTACAAAACATAAAATTAGCATCCTTACATTTTAGGAAGTAGTGAGACACTTTCTCCCTCATGTTTCAATGAACTTAGTGGGTGGTTTTAACCTATGATCCTATGATCTTAGTGTCTTAAGGAGCAGTCCCAACCATGCTCTCATGTTCAGCAACTATACCCCCATGATTTGGACATCTATTTCCCCTATAAAGCCATGATCATAACCGTCGTAAAAACCCACTACACTGCCACATAACTATCAATCTATGCTGCTGAATCTACTTTATTTGCTGTTTGCCTTTGACTATCCATCATCCAAGTCCAAAACACTGTCGATTTCACCACTGCTACTAAATTTGACATTGTCCTACAAACTGCCACTGTTCACTATGTCTTTCCAATATTGTTTTCGCTAGTGTATTCATGCTAAATTTTGACTTTGTTACAAACCTCCCCCGCTAAAAGAAATAGACATTCTCTTTGAACATACTTAGGATACCCTTACATCACATCTGCCCACCATCACGAATCTGTGTCCCCTACACAAAGCCTCTCGGTTTTGCCCACATTCAAACATAATTATGTCCATCAAATTTGTAATGTCTAAGAAACCTTGACAGTCCCATTATCAACAATTTTTCAAACTAAGTTGTGACTAAAGTTTTTCATAGAATCCTCCTTGTTTCCCACAAAGTCAAAACACACTTTGAGTCCCAACCTAAAGCATTAAGATTGATCTTGTCTGGCCAAAGACAAACTTGCAACACTCTATTGTCACATAACTGTCATATCTTCCAAAATTCATATGTGACTTCCCTTAGCCATACACAATCTGTCCTTTTTCATTAGCAATCCCACATGCCAATTTGGTGACCCATAGCTTATTTTCATGATGTTTAGACGCTTCTTAAGCATCCAAGGCTTTCATCCCTTTTCTCATGAACAAAACCATATATAACCACTTTGAATAATCACATGAATCCTAATAAAATCCACCTAACTCCCCAACTGTTCCATATATAACTTGTAAACAAAATGAGACAACCCTTTTTTATGATCAACATAATCTTATATCAAAGTTCTTTCGACATGTTCTAACCCTACTCAAACATACACACCCATAAGACTTCATTTATGTAATAGTATCCATATTTTTCTAACTCTTGTTGCATGTTTCATCTACCAAAAACTCACAATATGATATCCCAATAAAGGCCAAGCATTTTATCTACGTCACCCTGAATAACGCTCAACATCAAGATGTTCAAGACAGACCCTATTACCTCTTCACCAAGGCAACATATGAAATCAACCTCGTCTACAATTTTGGCTCCTCAACTAAACCCACTAATTTAATTGCCAAATATATCACCTAAATTGTCCATTATTAAAGTGGAGATTTTTAATATCCTCACTTTTATTTTACCCCTTCACCAAGGTAACACACCAAACCAAATCCCTTTTTTTCAGTTTAGTTCATCAACCAAATCTTTTACGACTCGGTTGCCAAATTACTCATCTCACACAATCCATCTTCAAGATACGTCGAATTCCCAAAACATTGTTTTCTTCATCCTAGCTTATCTGTTTTCCAAGATACACAGCATACATGTTCTGCTTCTATCACCTTAATTTATCTCGTTGTCAAAATGTATAGAACAACCCTAATTTCTGCCCTATTTAAGGCAGTCTAGCTAAGTCATGTCCTCTTCCTCTTAGTTGGCTCAATCATGATTCTATTACATCTTATCCATTAAGCATACACAAGGAAGAGAAGTACCTGAGGGGATATAAAAGGAGGAAATAAAGATGAGCGTTTCAGGTTTAGTTTTTCTCTCTAGTTATAAGGATTGATTAATCTTAGAAGTCTTTTTCTAAAAAGTATAATTGATCTCTCTCTAAACCAACACTAATTTAATCATCGAAGAATCTTCAAATAGATAAAAAAGGATCTTTTGCAGATAATGAGATGATGTACCTGCGTTTTCACCATGTAAGGGCGGGTCAGATTATCAAAATCAGAAGATTAATAACTTTATATAGGGCCTAGACTCGATCTTCAAGCCCATAGGATAAAACTAGACTTCATCATTGGTGATGTCTATATATATATATATATATATATATATAGGTCCTCCAAGAGCTAGGATGTTTTCATTCATAATTATTATTGGATTTGAAGTCTTGAAGCTTTAAAAGATTCTCAACAAATACCTACAAGATATCGGTTCAAATAGTGTAACTTCAAGAGTTATTATAAACCGATGGCTTCATTATCTTTATCATCCTTAATTACTATCATGGTTGTAACTTCGAGGTTTCAGAAAGCCTTCAAAGACTACCAACAGAATATCAGTTTAATCAATGCAACTTCAAGAGTTATTGTTAACCAAGGATTCCTACTAAGCTTGTGGACCTGTAAGGGTAGATGATCTCTAGGTAGAGAGGTTACCTTCTCTTTCGCCGGTCATATTTCCATAATAACGGAAGGAACTATATTTATCTAAGAAGAATCTTTTTAATGGCTACCTAATAAGCTTTCATCTGAAAAACATATTTCTTTCTTTTTTAGGGCCCTAAAGCGAGGTAGAAATATATTATGGTCAATGCCTAGAAATGTAAGTTTCTTGTATATGAATTATATTTATGAAGCCTGAGAATAAAGTATACAAAGAGGGGGAGGTTTATAATAATTCAAAATGTTGTTATAATATAAAATAAAGCAAATAATAATAATAATACTAATAAAAAAAGGGTGAAAGATGGGACCAAAATGGAATTAAGAAGAGATGGGACTATAAATACCCATCCCTTCTCTCATCCATAGCCGGCTAATAATAAGAATAAGGAGGGGGGAGAATTTCAGATTTTTCCTTCATCAAAACTAGGAGTAAACACCTAAAATTAGTAAACCCAAATAAGCCTTGGAATTATTAAGTGGAGGAACACAATAGGGTGGAAGAATTAACAAGAAGAAAAGTGAAGAATTGGTGAAGAAAAAAGGGGGAAGAGTGGCTGATTAAATACAAGGAGAATAAGGCTAAGATTCTTTTAAAATTTATGAAGAAAAAATTAGATTTCCATCAAAGTAAGGAGTTCTAATTCCAATTTCTATGAAATCAACTTCAATTTGATTAGAAGTTTATGCTTTTCTTGAATTGGGAATTAGGGTTCTTTGATATAAAATGTTGGGAAAATGCAAAAATGAGTAAGGTTAAATGGATTAGAATAATCTAAGTTCCTTAAAGAAGAAGAAGAAATGAATGCATAAAAGAGAGGAAGACTTGGTTCCCTTGGGCACGTTCTCTGCTGGAATACTGCAGAGAGGGAATGAGAACTTATGATGTGCTTAATTCATTAATTTGGTACAAGTGACCTTAAGAGGACATAAAATGAGACGGGAATGCTATGAATAAAGGGAAGGCATGGTTGTGACTGATGAGGAGGTAGGGATTTAAGATGAATTGGAGATACTTTCTCCATTAAGCAAAACAGAGCAGGTTCGTTACACTATTTCCTGGGGGATTTTGGACCTAAAAACTACAGAATTTAGGGAGGGTCCCTTCATAGAAGTGCAGCTAGGAGTGTTAGCTTTCCAAAGAATCTGACCCCGCCTAATTTGGAGTCCTAGAACTCCAGATACAAATAAAAAACTAAGGAGAGGTTAAGCTGCCACCCCTGTCGGCAGATTCAGCCAAGTTGATAAAACGGTGAAATTTAGCCATATTAAGGGTAGAATTTGTTTTCTTGCCCTTCATAAAGCGTGTCTTGATCTTCAAAAAGAATAAATTGTAATAAAAAATTGAATTTATGATGTCCACTTGGACTACTAATAAGTTGAAAAGTTAAAAGGATAATAATGAGAAATGTAAGTGAGAAAGAAAAGATTTGGTCAAAGAGATATGAATATTATTTCCAATGTTGATGTTGTGTGTGATATGTGGATTAATATGGAATAATGATGAGTGTTTGTGGTTTCAAGAGGAACCGCAGGAGGAGTATAGCAACCATAGGAGAACACAAGTTGAGCGTTTACAGCAGGTAGGTACTTGGTACCTATATCTCCTCTAGTTAATAATTATTTTAACTAACTTTTGAATTATAAAAATTAAGTGCTTATTGATGAGGGAAAAAAAAAAGGGAAAGGAAAGGTTAAATGATGAAAAATAAAATAAAATAAAATGAAATGGAGAACTAGATTTAATTTATGGGTTCTTTTGGAGGAAATAGACCGTAACAACGAATTTTGGTAACGATTGTTTATCGAATTTGATTTGTTTTTCCCTGATATGGGAGGCTAATGATGTTAACCAAGCTGGATAACATCGGCATTACCGGTATGTAAGAGGAGAAATATAAACTTGATTAACTATTCAGTTTCAGAATAGTTAATGATATCGATGGGTGATGTCGATATCGGCAAAATTTATAAACTTGATTAACTATTTGGTTTTATAATAGTTAATGATATCGATGGGTGACGTTGATATCGGCAAAATTTATAAACTTGATTAATTATTCGGTTTCAGAATAGTTAATGATATTGGTGGGTGACATCAATATCGGTAAAATTTATAGATTTGATTAGCTTACCGAGGTGAAAGCTAATGATGTCAAGAATTCTTGACATCGGCATACCTGAGAACCTCCCAAGGTAATATGAAATAATGATTAATTATTTTAGTTTTAAAAATAGTTAATGACATAAACGTTTATGTTTGTGTCGGCGTTTTCATGAAACTGATTAGTTGTTCCAGGACGGGCAACTAAAGACACAAATGGAGGTCATTGGTGTCGGCAATAGTCTTTCTGATGAGGAGGGGGGGGAGAAGTAGTCAACAGAAGAAGAAAAAAAAAGAATTCTCATATAACCATTAAAAAGGGTTTGTGGTTGTATTTAGAATCTCATATGATTTAAGTAGATAGATATGCTGTTTAATTTTCTTCTGTAAATTGCTTGTATTTTAATAAAAAATTAATTTGTTTTTTTTTTTTAATTATATGGAAAATTTATATTTTTGAAGGTCCCTCTTATTCACGTCAGGAATAGATTTTAAGTTCTTTGATCTCTTTTTGTATAAGTGAGGAACTTAGGGATTTGTGGTGTAATTTGTCATGCAGTAAACATGTAACCTATATAGAATATTATATTCGTAATATTTTGTTTCTGAAATATTAAATGTATCAACCTATGCTTGGGATATTAGAATGTACTAGACTATGTTAGAATATTAAACTGTGTTGTGTGTGTGTGTGTGTGTGTGAAATCTTCGTGCTGGAATTGGCTCTTTTAATTATTAACTTATGTGTGTGATGTAAGATGGAGTTTGGGAATGAATATGGTCCTGAGCATAATCTGGAGTGAATTATGCAGTTGATTGTACTAAAAATGGATGTGATTGTGGATGAGATGTGATTCAAAATGTGTGCAAGTACATTATCGATAACTTGGGATCTCCTGGTATAGAGGAGACTCTACCGAAATTTTGTTAGAAATTTCGAAGAGTAAAAAAAAAAAAAAATTTGCTCCATCTACCCTTTATAGGGGGAAAGATTAACGGAAAAACTAATAGAAAAATTAGGGTTGTTACAATATTGTTCAAAATAACAAATTCTTTTTACTCTCCATATCTTAAAATCTTCAAAAGAAGAGATGAATTTACTCTTCTTAATGCGATTGCACATTTACTTTGGAAGTAACGAACATCTCCCTAGTGCTTTAACATAATTTACTTTAGAAGAGATTAACATACTCTCCCTAATGTGATCACACCCTTCTCTAATGATGGGATGGACGATGCATCAACAATAAGGATAGATATGCTCTCTTGATAAAATCTTCTAAAGATGGAATGAATTTGCTCTCCCTAATGCAATAACATATTTACTTTAGAAGTAACAAACATCTCCATCGTGCTACAACACAATTTACCTTGAAAGGAATTGACATACTCTTCCTAGTACAATCACACCCTTTTAAAAAAATAAGATGGATGTTGTATCAGGAACGAGGATGGATACGTTCTCCCCACCAAATCTTTTAAAGATGAGATAAATTTACTTTTCCTAGTGCGATAACACATTTACTTTAGAAATCATAAACGTTTCCCTAGTGCTACGACACAGTTTACCTTGGAAGGGCAACACATACTCCTTTAAAGATAGAATGGACTTTGCCTATATGTGGGGTTTTATGTTCCTTTAGGGACAATGTCCATAAGGCCTTATAAGAGCTAAGATTAAAACCATTCGACACCAATTCTTAGATGAAGGCTTTTTAACGGTCCACAACGAATACACCTAAACTAATAGGTGGACATCTACAAATGGCTTCTTTTTTTTTTCCAAAAAATAAAGCCATCATAAATCTAGATAAGGTTAGATAATCCATCACTCGAACCCATAAATGCTTTATTATGTATGGGCATAAAACCTAAAAATGCTTTATTAAAAATGAGCATTGGACTTAAAAATGTGTCATTAAGTATAAGCATAGGACCTAAAAATGCTTTATTAAGTATGGGCGATGCTTTGTTAAATGTGGGCATTGGACCAAAATAGGAACTTTGCACATGGACTAAAACACATAAAAAACAACAAAAGAACAAATATTTGTGTTATAAAAGTGCAATGTATATAAAAGGATCTAGCTCAAGCTTTTCAACTACATATTCCCCTAATTAAGCCACAACAACCCTCACTAAGAAGACATCTGTGAAGTTTGGAACTGGGATTGGATGGAAACTTGCGTTAAAATCCACATGCATCCCCTAAAAAGGCTGAAGAACTACATGTTAGACATCACCAAGATATCCTGTCTCTCACCGTCTTAGTCAAAGCTGTCGAGTCCCTAAAAAACTCCTAAAATTCTTAAAAAGAATCTCTCAAAAGACTCTAGCTTCACCTGAGAGGAGTCCTTTAAAAACTCCAGCTTTTTCTAGAGATGCTAATTCTCTTCCTTGGAAGCAGCGAGCCTAGCTCATGTGGCAACAAACTTAGTTTGTAGATTAACTTGGGAGTCCCTAGCTTGAAGGAGTTCCTCTCTCAAGGGAACAACTTGATTATATAAGACCTCAAGCGCTTTCTTCCAAGAGCTCAGCTTAAGAGTAACACCTTGTGTTTGGTCCTTGAATATGCAATAAGCCACTTTAATGCTTTGTATTTTAGTCTCCATATCGTCTTTTTCCTCCTAAAGGTGGTTAGAGGCTGCTTGGTTTACCCTATTTGCAATTGTTGCCCTCTTCACATAGAGCTTTTCGATTGCTCAACACATCTAAGAATGGACACACATCATAAAAGCTTGCCAATTAAAAATGTTAAAAGAACAAATTGCTTAACCAAAACTGAAAAACAAGAGGTTTTATCCATACATTAAAAATCATTTTGCTAATTATGAAGTTCTGTTTTATCCCATGGGCTTGAAGGTCAGGCCTAGGCCAGGGATAAAGTCATTAATCTCTTGGTTCTCGCAATCTAACCTACCATTTTATAATAAAAACACAAGTAGATCATCATCGTTAACTGTAAAGGTCCCCTTTTATTTATTTAGGGACTCTATAATGATTAAATTATTGTTGGTTTAGGGAGGTATCGATTATACTTTTTAGAAGAAAAAAAACCTTTAAATATTAATCAATCCTTGTAACTAGAGAGAAAAAAACTAAACTTGAGGGGATCATCTTTGTTTCCTCTATTATAACCCCTTGGGTCCTTCTTTTCCTTATAGAGGAAAGGTTGGTTTGTCCTATCAAAATAAAATATCTATGATTTACATCTCTATTAGGATAAAATATCTTTGATTTATGGTCATATTAGGATAAAATATCTTTGATTTACGGTCACATCAAGATAAAATATCTATGATTCATCAAGGGGCGTCTAGGGTTGTGCGTAACAATAATGAGTTTGGCAACTTGCCAACATGGACATCTAGACTCAATGTTTGGCTGATCCTAGAAATGACAAGTCTGGCAACTCGCCAGACCTATAAACATCTAGGATTTTTCATATTTGGTCTATGTTTGGGTGACCTGTCTATGGTTTATGATTTGTTGACCTATTTGTTATTTGTGATCAGGTAACTTTTTAGTGGTCTATGATTGGGTGACATAACTATGGTTTATGATTGGGTAACATGCGCATGGTCCATGATCGGGTGACCTGGTTGTGGTTTGTGATTGGTTGACCTGCCTATGGTTTTTTATCGGGTAACTTACTTGTGGTTTGTGATCGGGTGACCTGCTCATAGTTTGAAAAATATCTAGGATTTTTCATAAATGATTAATGATGATTGATTGTGTCTTGGGTTTTTCCTAATAGATGTTTTGCCTTTATTTTCTGAGATGATCCATTTTCTAATTTTCTTTGGATTATCCATCGACTTTTATTCATCTCTGGACGAGATTTTTGATGGTTCATATTTGTTGAGCCTTTCTGGTTGCTTTCTAGAAATCTTACTTTAAAAATTCCAAAAAATATTTTTATGATGTTTATGCATCCATTTTACTTGTTTTGAAATATAGCCCCCTTTCTCTATCATCTCTCTATTGCTTGATTGATAAGGTTTGTAATTTTTTAGATGAGTTCTCTTGGTTTTTTTACTTTTCAGCCCACTCGGGTTTTGCCCATGTGATTAATATGTTTGACTGTCTCTTTAACGTATAGCCTGAACCTTTAGATAATAAATAAAGCTATGCTCATCTAACCATTCTTTGAAAATTGACAAACTCTTTTAGCCATGATGTTGCCCTTCTGGTCAGACGATGCTCCCTAATTATAGTATTCTTACACCATTGCCTACTCTTTATTTATTTTGATGGAGAAATGATGCTTTATTACTCTCACTTTCTAAAGAAGTTTATCAAATCATTTATTGTTAATAACCATTATAAATTTCCCCCAGTTCATTAGGTTGTGCACATCTTTTTAACATTTATCAAAATTCACTCACGTGATAACATTTTTAAGGTATCATAGCCATCCTGTAAAGGGTAAATTGGAATTTAGCCATGAAAATATCCTCAAATATATAATTACTCTGAACTGCTAATGGAGTTCATCAAGTAATCCACTATTATAGATTGTGTTTGAGAAACATTACCTTTATCTAATATGGATATTATACATTACCCCTTATAAGGTCTATAACATTGCCCCTATGCTGCTTAATTTCTCCAATGACATCACATAAAAAGTGTTAATCATCATTTTCATTAAGGACTTTGCAAACTCGGTCAATGTTCTTTTCATTTAAAAATCATTTCCTTATTTTGGAATCAAATCACAAATTTCAAGGATCATATCCATTCAAGTCTAGTTGTTGCAAAGAAATCATGAAGATGTAATTTTGAAAGTGTTTCTTTGATTGTGACCTCAAGACTTATCATTCAACACTAAAAAGCAACTTTTGTGCGTATTTGGTTAAAATTGACAAGATAAGAAGGAAATGTCAACTCAAAATCATGTTATCTATGACTAAAATAAATATCCTAAAATTTTGACTCTTGTATTTTGAAAGCAGAAATTTATTCAATGTTAGTTATTTTATTTTTTGGCAACTCCCTAGGGGTTTACTTTTATGAAAAGGATAATTTTATCTTTTTTTTGTAGGCAAGATTGGAATCAGTGAACGTATATGGTAAGGCAACCTTCTATTTTTATGGGTTCCAAAGCAAGAGGCTTGAGTAAAAAATCAAGGTTTTGTTTCGGAAAATTTTGTCTTTTTTTTCCACTTATTTTATTAGCATAAATAATAACGAATAGCTTGTTCATGATGTCATGATTTTTTTAAAAAATTTCTTTATATTTTGAGAGCGTTATTTGTTGGTTCAGGTGGTTTGCTTGCTTGATCATAAAGAACTTTTAAAGGTATGTAAAGCAGTATATGGCTCTTGGCTATGAGAAAAAGAGATATATAGGCTCAAAAGGTGTTTCAAGGTTTTAAAGACTTATGATCACTATCATTATGTCTTTCAATCTTTTTTCATAGTATTTCTTTCATTTGCCCTTTTTGATTGCTTTGGCAAGGTATACTTATTTGTTTTGACCTTGATTTGTTAGAAGTTTTTTCTTTAGGCATGGCCCCCTAGTACTTGAGTTTTTTGGGTTTTCTTGCTTTTTTATTTTTGAATTTTTATTGCACTCCAATATAAGGTGTGATCCTAATTAGGATTGACCATTGATTTTTAGAATTTTCATTTGTTCTCAGTGTGGGGTGTGGATCTAGTTAGGATTTTTTTTTAATGAAAAAATCATTCAAGCTCAAATGGGAACCATAAGGAGATATATTTTTAGAACTTAAAAAGATAACAAAGATGACCTTTCAATCATTTCAAGCGTAATTGATCAGAACTAATAAATTTTATCTTTGTCTAGTGTAATGGTTTGAGGCCTTTTTTTATATATTAAACTTTGTTTTTGTGAATCAATAACTAGCAAATCCAACTACATGTGATTCTACATACAACTAAAATATGACAAAAGAGATATGCGATTATGCATACAACTACATGTTTTTATTTTTCATGTCTTGGGTTCAAGTTTGTTTAGTCACCCCAGAAAGTGAGTTGCCAAATTAATCCATTTGTTATCTTTTGAATAAGATGCTTGAAACACTATTTTGAACAAACATTGTAGTTGTTCCAAAATCAAAAGGCGATTTCAATTTTTAAGGATTATTTTGGAAAAATGGGTTATTTACAAAACTGAATCAGTGACAATGTTTTGAATAGAGCTATGAGTTTATGAGTTAATAGGTTTCAAAAGGATAGGGATTGCCTTTTTGCATTTTGCATGGTATAACTTGGAGTTTGATCTCTTTTTTTTTTTCTCTCTCAATATCTAGTTTTTTTTTCTTCTAAAGTTGTCCCTTTCCTTCTTTGAGGAATCTATTATTTCCTTATCATTACCCATCTTATCTTTAGCTAACCTTTTAACTTAGGGCAATTCTTTTTCTATTGGCACATATTTGTTTACCAGTTCACCATGCTTGGCTATTCAAATTCCCAAATAATTTTGGATACCTTCTTTTATTTTTTGACTACCTCAGCCTTTTTTTACCATTCTTTTACTGTCCTTGAATCTTTCATCAAGGTTGTTAGTCATTCATCATTTTCTTTTAACTGTTAGTTCAGGTAGTTTCTCATTTTATATTTTTTTTTTTCTTCTAGTTGTTTTTCCAAGTTTTATTACTACTCTTTGCTATTGTAAAGATCAATTTTGCACTTTTCTAACTATTTTCTTACAATCCTTTTTTTTTTTTCTTTTTAGTCCTTCTTTAATTGCTTATGAAGGCTATATTTTTTATTATGAGTTTCTAGGATTTTTCGAATTCAATCACCCTAGAAAGTCCTTTATTTCTCCAGATAGTGTAATTTTTACTAAATAAAAATCCATCCCTATTTTTTTTTCTTTTTTTTTTTTACCATAAAAAACCTCCCCCAATCTTGTCTAATAAGTTTAGCTCTTTGATAGATGACTGCTTTTTGAATAATCTAGTGAAATATGTTTAACCCAAAGTTTTTGGCACATATTGTATTCCACTAAGCTATCTTGTTACTAACACCAGTGCACAATCAATGTATCTAGCTATTCCGATCAAGGGGGTCCATTCTTTACTACCATAACTCATTATGCAAGATGTGTCGTTCATCCATGGTGCTTTTCATTTGAAGTTGCTTTTATGATAATGCAATATATTTCTTCACTCATGCTTTCTCATATAAATTATTCTAAGCTTCATCTATAACAATATTTAATGGCCAAAGATCAAACAACCAAAAATTATTGAAAATATCTCTTAGTATTTCAATGTGACTAATGACCCATAGATACAATATTAAAACACATCATCATATGGTTCCTCTCTCATATGTTTTACAATGGTTGAATGATAGTATGGTTTCAACCAAAATTATAGCAGAAAGGTTACTTTTAGTATGCTTGTACTCTACAAATACATTTGGTGCTTCTAGACTAGTGACTCTAGTTTCGGATGGGAACAACATTAGCTTAAATATGGCAAAGGCTTTATTTTATACCATTCATTTCCTAGTTTTCCCTCCTCCATGTTTTTTCTTTATTCTAGCTTCAATGTTTTTCCATTTGAATCCCCTATAAGTTATGTTACACTAGCTTACCTTTCTTAAACACAATAATCTAGTTACCTTAGAAATGGTGTCTTTGAACCTCTTTTTGAAGTAGATCGTATAGTTGTTACTTGGAAAATCTAGAATCATGTTGTACGTGGATGTCATATCAATTTTTTTGAAGGTAAAACGCCTATAATTAGGATCCTAAAAATTCAATAGTGCTTTTATAGATGTTGTTTGTACCAAGAGCCTCATTAACTATGCAATCCTCCTATAATGTCTTTCAAATAGGGTCCCATCCATGTATCTAATGATGAGTAGCAGTTTCTCCATGTCATTCACAGTATGGTTTATCATGGTAATTTATGTTATTTCTCTAACATCAATTATTGGATAATTTCCATTAATTAAATGTGTTAGTTCATATTCTTGCCCAAATTCTTGAAAAGGTGAGTATTTTTATGGAAGTCATGATTACAATCCAAAGTACTGCAATACATGATTTTATATGGTTTGGCTTGCCTTTCAATGCAATATGAGTATTTGGGAACATTTATGTATATCCAGGTTTTAGTCATTAAGTGAAACTTGGGTGAGTTTTTTATTTAGTCTCAAAATGGTCTCAGATCTGCCCAATGATGGTCATTGTAAGGAACAATATGGGGGCATTGCAAGAAATGATTAAGGCACGTATACCTATCATTATCAAGCAGACACTGAAATCTGATTTGATTGTTTCACGAACCTGAACTCTGACTGATAGTTATAAAGTAGATTGTTAATCCCCCACCTAACCTAAAAGCTTATAAGTGCTTTAAAAAATTAAAGTGTGTGATGTGGGAAACATAATTCCATATATAATATACAAATGCATGAGCAATATGTATAAAAATGCATGTCAATGACAAATGTATAGACCAACCAAAATAAAAACATAACAATCAAACAAAAAACAAAGCTCGATGGAGTCGTTATTTTATAACAAGTGTGCGGCATCACAATAATTATCTTCCTGGATCAAGATTTTTGGCGAGGAGTGGAAAGAATAAGAAATTCTTGTCCTTTATCAGTTAAAAAGATTTGGAGTCACCACTAATAGTTTAATCACTAGAAATCTTAATCGGTCTTCAAAGTCTCATCCAGGTTCATTTAATTTTTTTCCTTTTTTTAAGCTTATATCTTTTTTTAATTTTATCATACAACATTTGATATTGATTAGTGTAACAACCCAACCCAGCATGTCGTATATTATTCGCTTTGGGCCTTACCGCCCTCATGGTTTTGTTCTTGGTGACGCAAAACCCACTTTGAGCTTGACGCCCAAAACACGTACAACATGTTAGCAACCCAACACTACTAATAAGACCAGCTACCAACCCCTCACCTACCGATGTGGAATATTACAATCCACCCCCTTAAGGAGCATAACGACCTCATCGGCACAACCAGACAGCCAATGAGGTCAGTTTTGATATCCAAATGTAATAGCCCGGCTCCAACAAGTTGTATATTATCCTTGTTGAGTCCATCCCATAGCTGGGTTGCCAGCCCATGGTTTTAAATGCATACAACATATTAGCAACCAGCACTACTAATAAGACCAGCTACCAACCCCTCACCCACTGATGTTGGATGTTGCAATTAGACTATATTATTATTATTTTTATTAGTTTTCTATAGGATATTTCACTAATTTTAAAATGACTCGGGTTATCTCAAGTTTTTTTTTGTTGCTTTTTGTTAAATTTATCTTATTTTTAAGAAATTTTGGTTTTGAATTAAATTAAATCAATTGCTTAAATACGAGCATGTGATGCTCACTTCATGAATTATTATTTTTTTTTGCTTAAATATAGCTTCTTTTTTTAATTGATTTTTTTTTCATTTTCAGCCTTTAATATTTGATTTATTAGAATTCAGCTCCCTATTATATTTTGTTTTGGGTTCTATAAAATTATTATGGTCTCATACTTTGAATTATAAGTTTTATAAATTAATCATGATTGATCTAAATCGAGCTAATGTATCATTCTCGTAACCTTAAAAGGAATCGGAAAATTATTTAGGAACCGAGCCTAGATTACACTAAAATTGATATCCGTGTACTATTTTCTACACCGAATATATATTTTTTTTCGGATAATATTAAAATTATTGGTAGCCTTTAGTTTTTAAAATAAGAAACCTCTGCAACATTAATAAAATCGTATTACTGAATTTAATGGTTGCATTATTCATTTAGTTTATGAATAGAAGAGGCCTCGGATCAAGAAGCCATAATTTTGGAACAAAAAAAATGCAAAGGTGCCATTTGGGACTTTAAAATAAGAACATGAAATATATATATATATATATATATATATATATATATACATGAAAAATAAAATTTGTATTCAAATCTATTATTTTTAGAAATAAAAAAAAAAGGACTTTCTTATTTTTTCATAATAAAATTTGGGGCTGATCTAACTACTAAGTAGTAATGCTTGATTTAGTTTTATTGATGTGTTTTTGATATATAAAATTACTAATATAACTGTAGTATACTAATTTTTTAATAAATATATTTAATTAATATTAATTGATTATATATTTTTTTAATTTACATGACATTTGTCCATATTTTTATAGGTGTAATTCTTAATTTTTTTTTAAAATAGAATGATAATATACATGGACAAATCATTTTTTTTTTAAAAAAACGAATGTTAATCCAACTAATAACATAATCTTAGCTCAATAGTTTTAATGTTATTGTGTTTGGGAGTGTGATGATTATTTTTTAAAATATTTTTATTTAAAAATATATTAAAAATTTTATTTTATAAAAAATTATCTTTAATATTAACATATTAAAATAATTTAAAAATATAATAATTTGAAAAAAAATATAAAATAAATTTAAATTTTTTTAATATTTCTTTTAAAACACAAAAAAACAAGAAACAAATAGCCCAAACTTCGAGGGCCTTCACAGAGAGTCAATAGAAAGCAAAGTGGCGCCATTGGTAACCATAAAAACGGCTGTGGACACCAAATTACAGACGCGTCAAACAACTCAAATATCTTTTGAAAAATTACAACTCCAACCCAGCAAGAAAGAAAGCAAGCCCTTGGAATTTTGTGTTGTTTCTCTCTTTCTCTTGCAATGGCTTCTGTGTCTCTGTCTTCTCTATCTTTGGCTCATAGAAGAAGACCAGATGCTGCTGCTGCTGCTGCTCTTACTTTCAGTTCAAGTGATTTGAGGTTTCGCTCAGCTTCTTTTGGATTTGGTTTGGCAAAGAAGAATCAAAGAGTCTTTGGTTTGGCAAAGAAGAATCAAAGAGTCAGGATCTCTGTTTGTAGAGCTTCTTCTCTTTTTATTCGTAATCTTGATGCTGATGATTTTAGACACCCTCTTGATAAACAGGTTTCTTTGTACTGGATTATTTATATTGGAAATCCCCTTCTCTTTTTTCTATTTGCAATCGTCTAATTCTTGGTTTTTTTTCCCATCAGAATACACTGATTTTGAGGGCAATTCCAGGATTAAATGAATTGGGGAAGGCTCTATTAGGTACTATTAGAATGTCTTTTTGTATGATTAGTGTATTTATTGACTTGTGCTTTTGTTTTTCCCCCTTTAATTTACTATCTACTCTTCATTTGACTTTGATTTTGTATTTAACACTCGCATTTCTGTAAATTTGGAGCTTGTATTTGGCTTTTGTATAGTGGGAAAGTTGTGATAAATACAAGCTCTATTTCTCTGAAATGTTCCTTTAATGGCTCAGCAGAAATAAAGGGGATTGTGTTATATGCTATGCACAAGTTATTTGTCATCGATTCCATGATGTAAACCTAGCCTCTCTTTTTTTCTCTTCTTTAGATATAACCATGGTTTCTCGTGCTTGGAAAGATTTGGCTAATGTTTTCTTTGAATTATATTCTAAGTTGTTTCTTGGAATGCATAATTGCAGGGTCTGTGACAGAGCAAATCATGCTTCTAGAAAATATTGGGACTTCAGTTCTTGTTTCTAAAAATCAGGTAATTGTATGACTCTAGCAAACATTAGAGTTTATTTAGGCTATCTTGTGTGGCTGTATTTTCTCATGGTACTCCATTAAAAGTGTCATTTGCTGCAAGTTGATTACTTTCAAAATAGTTGTTGAAAGTCTGTTTTCCTGTTTACCACCTGTTAACAGATGATCTGATAACATTTTGCAAACATTGATTAGTAATCAAATAAATAAAGAATGTAAAAAACTTAAATGCACAAGGTATTTGGTTATGAGGGGAAAATCTTTTGAAGAACTCTTCAAAAGATTTTTTTTTTAAAAAAAAAACCCTCTGAGTCAGCCAAATCCACGATAGATAATTTTTTCACTAACTTAAACGATTACATGATGAGTATCTCTAACACAACCCTTTGTGTCTATACTACCTTACTTGATGAGACAGTGAACCATATTATGTCTCCTACTGCAGTAGCTTGCTAGTACATCTAATAATCTTCATATTGTTTTCATTCTAACTGGAACCTTCAGTAACTAACAGTTTACACAAGAACTTCCTCTAAAAGTCTTCAGGCTCTTTAACTCTTCAGAGACCAATTCTCCTTGAGAATTTCCTACACATTCCTCATGTGTCAAAAATATGTGTTGTGAAACTCTGTATAAACTCCTTAGCTAGTTGGCACATTTGCTTCAATGTAATTGATGCTTTTATGTTCTGAAACTCTCCTCTGAAGCACACAATGCTCTCCTTTCTTCAGACTTAACTTTCCTTATATACATGTCTTATGTGATAAGGATAAGGATAGTCTTCAAGTTTCCTAGTCTGTTAAAATCAGTAACAGACTGCTAACATGTTTTACAAAAACACTGATAAAGTTATCTTCGGATAACTTTTTCTTTATTTAAATTTATATCTTAAATAATCTAAACTAATCCTATAATTACAGAGAAGATAATGCTAATTGATTTTGATAAACTTCTATCTTAGCCAAATTATCTTTTTACCAACTATAAAAAGATCTTCATTAATCTAAGCCAACAAAATGACATTTACAGTTGTAAAGATTCATCTAAAGGGACATATCTATAATTGTTAGAAATATTCATATTGAACATACGTATAAAGCAGTCTGCTGGTATCTGATACATTTGGCATCTTGTGAACTTACTCTTTTGTCCAGGTTTTGTTCATTTGGAGCTCTTATAACATCTTTTCCCTTGTGTGTGTGTGTGTGTTTTTCGTATCGTAATTCACATCATTTGGGCGTGGACTTCTGTTTTATTTACAGAAAAGAGAATCATAGGTGCTTAATATATCAATGCATCTAAGAAATGCGTTGTAATTCACTTCATAACAATTTTAACAACATGTTGTCAGTGCTGAATTGGCATAAAATATCACTGTTTGAAATAGACTCTATACGCAGCATTTTCCTGTTATCTGCATATTGTAAAAGGATGTGGGATATATGTAGCAATTTATAGCCTTGCATATGTTAATTTATTTTGTATCAGCTTTCTGAACTTCATCAATTGATGACTGAGGCTGCGCAAATACTGAATATGGAGGCCCCTGATCTATATGTTCGGCAAAGTCCTGTACCAAATGCATATACTTTAGCCATAAGTGGGCAAAAGCCATTTGTTGTTGTGCATACCAGCCTCGTGGAGCTTCTAACAAGAAAGGAGTTGCAGGTCTGGATTTGTACATTTACCTTTAAAAGCATGTTGTGATTATCAGTTGACTTATTTTGAGTCCTTCCCTGTGAACGAATGGTTTGCTTGATTGGCTCTGCAAGGTTCACGAGCATCCATGTGGCATAGTTTGTGGCTTTAGTTTTAGCTTCTTTTTTGCCTGTCATTTATCTTATAACCTTTTTCTTTTCATTTACATCTGTATGCACAGATATATCTAGATATAAATGTTTTCTTGCATAATAGAACTATCTTTCAAATGATGAGATGCTATTAACTTTATACTATTTAACTTAAAGTAGGCTGTCTTGGCTCACGAGTTGGGTCATCTGAAATGCGATCACGGAGTATGGCTCACATTCGCCAATTTTCTTACACTCGGAGCCTATACTGTCCCTGGTAGGTGTTTTCTTTCTGTGATGTTTGTTGAGGTAACATCTATAATTTCAATCTATATCCTCTTTGATTAGAATCATTTTCTTGGATACTGAGAAAAATATGTGCAGCCTCTGAACTCACAGCTTAACCAGTCTTTTTTAAAAACAGATCTTGCAGAAATTCAGGTTAACTGATTTTGAATTACAAGACTCCGAGTTGTACAACAAATTAGTATACTGCCTATCGACCTTTTAAAAAATGGCATATATTTGATGAGTTATTTGAGCAAGTTGAGATCATTTCAATGGAGTATGGGGTTGGTCTTACGATGGCTTCATCTAATTTTTGTTATATGAAAGTGCAACAACTACAGGGTTTTGACTGAAAGATTTCTTCCATTTATTTTTGGAGTTTTATTTACTGGAAGTTAAAAGATCCATGTATCAAAAATTAATATTTAAAATCCTTGTATATTGGTAATGATGGCTTGTACCCATATACCAGTTTCCTTGTTAATTTTACTGTCTGAAAGCAGCAACTTTGTTTGGAACCTTCGGTTTATGGGGTCCGTGGCTGCACATATTAGCAATCAAGTTGTTTCATTCACGATAGTTCTCAGATTGTCTACTTCCTTAACAACATGCTTCATAGAGTTCTGAAACGCCTATTTTGTTCACAGGAATTGGTTGGTTGATAGCTCGGAATTTAGAAGAACAATTATTCCGTTGGCTCCGAGCAGCAGAGCTAACTTGTGACCGTGCAGCCCTTCTTGTTGCCCAAGACCCTAAGGTATATAAAAATGGAACCTTTTAATTGTATAAATTGATTACGGTGGTATATTTGTATAGATTTGATTATCTTATCCTTTTCTTATTATCCTACAAGAGGTGGTCATCTCTGTTTTGATGAAATTAGCTGGGGGAAGCCCATCAATTGCTGATCAGCTAAACGTGGATGCATTCTTGGAACAAGCGCGCTCTTATGATAGAGCTTCTTCAAGTTCCGTGGGATTGTACATAAGGTGAGCAGTATCATATATGAACTGAGTACCAAAAATTACACCTACCAGTTTCCTGGCAGTTGTCTGATTTGCTAGTGCTGCAGAAATGCTCAAACAAGACAGCTCTCACATCCTCTGCCTGTTCTACGAGCTCGTGAAATTGATGAATGGTCGAGAAGTCTAGGCTACCAGCAGCTTCTGAAACGTGCAATACAGATAACCACTCCACAGAATGTTTAGAAGATGGTCAAAATGTGAGCAACTTGAATAGGTAGGATTATACGACCGCTGTGAAATGTTTTTTTGGCTTTAATCACCTGTTCCTCTTACTTGTAGGAACTTGGATTTCACATGGGATTCAAATTGAATCCTTTCTAGTTGGTCATGAACTTAAAATTACATATTGCGATGCTGTATGATGGGAGAAGTTTATGGAGTAACTAGACAATTAAGTCATTTCTGATAAATGGCACACTATACTCCATGTTGTAGCTGTAATTAGGTCGTTTCTGTTTTATCTTACCTGACACACTATACTCCATGCACAGTATACATGCTGCCTTCAGGTTGACTTGCTTTGTTTTGGGCGCTTGTTCAGGTTTCCTCTCTCTCATGGCTACCTCGTAATCTTTGGAAAAAAATGACGGCGAAGCACAAGGGTGCAGGAGATGGAGGATCTGATGAGCATTTGCAATCTTCCTAAGAACCTTGATTTTTCATGGCACTATAAATCGACAGTAACTAGAATCATATATATATATATATATATAGCCTTCGTTGTCCGTCAATCTTTTCCATGTATATAAAAGGGCTTTGAGATTTATCCTTGCTTGTTTTCTCATAGAACACACCAAGTAATACGGTCTTGTATTACAGATATTATCAACATGTGAAGTACTCATATAGCATACACAACGCTTGTATCAATAAATATAATGCATTGCTTTGCTCATGTTTCATGGTATGAGAGCCTGTGCAGAGCTTGGCTTCCGTTGCATTGTACAAGAACTCACTGTAAATGGTATGGAAATCAGAACTTAAATGTTCACCATCAACCTTTCCTTTCTAGTTTAGGAGTGAGAAAAAGCATCAAACACATAGCTTTGATTTGAATTTTTGAAGGGTTCAAAAGAAATGATCCCAGTCACAAAAGCCTGTCAACTTCTAAATTAGAAAACTGCTTGATCATCATTAAGTAATCCTGGAATGGCTGAAAGGAACACATGAAAATCAAAACATCCCCTTCATTTCAAATTTCATCCCATCAGTTGAACATAAAATCACATTGTCAACCACAAGACCACATAAATGTTCACCATATACCCTTCATCGGTTGCATGATAGGGTTCTACGAAAAGGCTTTTTCGAAGAATCAAATGGAGGCTGCTGGCCGGAGTTTGCAAGTTTTCTACAATTTGGATTTAAAGCTGCAAATATCTCTATTACTGTGAGCAGGTCCTTTGTTGCTGGCTGCCTGGAACGTTGAAAGAAAAGAGCGCATGCATTGGAATTCAGCGGGAAGCAATAAATCAACTCGTTTCTCAAGCACCTTGTGTCTTCCTACATGGAATGTTTTCCAGCAAGAAAATATTAAGCACAGTAGGCTGGGCGGACAATCAATTCCAAAATGCGAAAAGTTTTCATTTAATAATTTATGATATGAAAGGTTTTTCTACTATAAAAAAATTTTCTCTTCAAAAACTTTCAATATTCCAATTAAGATTTCACACCTCAAATCAAACTATTACATTTTTTAAATTTATATCTATATTAATTACTATCAATTAAATCAAAATAAGTTTTGAAAATGAAACTACAACAGCATAGGAGATGCAATATATTGCTTGAATGAAAAAGAAAAAGAAAACTGTAATTTTCTGAAAAAATTGTAATTCAAAATTTTGATGAAAGAAATAACTCACTAACTATTTATATAGAAATAAAAACTGACCTAACCAAAAAAATATAAACCAAGTAGAAAACATAATTAAAATTCAAAATTAAGTAGAATGATCTAGCGAAATTTGAGTCTAATTCAACGATCAAATATAAAATTATAGTTGTTTTTGTTAGATTGTGTATTTGACCGTATATATTTCTCTGGGAGCTTTATTTTATCCATTTGGCCTATAAACATATTTGCAATATGTTCACACACAAGCAGTTTTATCTAATGTGATGAGTTATTGAAATTTTATTTTATTTTTACTAAATCTATGTTTAAAAGGATCATACAAGATGAGGCTTGGCAGAATGTCAAGCTCGTATGATATGAGTTTGACTTGCTTCAAGGCTAAACAACCTTGGGTTTAGCTACATGTTGAACCCAAGTATATATGGGTTTTGTAAACTGCTATACTCAACATTTTAGATTTAGTCAATCCAAACAGACATTAGTTTGACAAACTACCAAACCTATTATTGAACTCGATTGTTTCAAGTCAAGTGAGTATATGACTAAATAATCATTACAAGACCTCATGTTAAGCTATAAAGCTTTATTTGTTTATTTTTAAAGTTTTTAATATAAAGTATTAAAAGTCATGAATAATTTTTTATCTATATCTCTAGGTGTATAAAAAGTCTTTAAAAGCATACATATTTTTTATCAATATTAATATTGTATAAGGGTATCTATCTCTTATTAATATTATGTAAGAAATATTTATTATTCATTAATGTTATATATATATATATATATATATCTTGTTAATGCTATCATAAGAAAATGAGACTTTAACTCCTTTATTCAAGCAACATGGCAATATTCAGCAGCATATATGCTCACCGAAACCATTCAAGTAAATGGTTCACAATGTATATTTTCTTAGTATTCATACTTTAATCCTTATAGCATTTATCCTGAAAAAACAAGAACATAAATATTCTTGTTTTTTACAATTTAAAGCTTCATTTTCTCATTTAATATAATCTCTTATTAAAAAAAATTGATTTTTATCATTGGAGGATTCATTAAACTTTATATAAAAAAAATTGTTTTGTAAGTGTTAGCCCTTCCCCACCAACCATTTACTTTGGGTGTTCTAGAGAAGGAAATATAGGCATAAAATATATTATTTGTTGTCCAAACACTCAAAAACATCATTTCTGAATATATTAATAGAATTTGAAACATCATTGTAAGGCCATTAGAGTAAGTGTGTATGTAAAATAAATTTATGGATACTTTTAATATAATTAGTTGATTATGAATTAGATTGAAGAAAAAGATTAATAATAGAAGTATTATTGATGATTTTGGAAGATTAGAAAGATGGAGATAGGTAAGTCAACCAGATTAAAATGGTCAAGATGTTAAATAAATAAAAAGTAGGATATTGAAATGAATATAACAAAATTTAAAGGACAATAATCTTAGAAAAAAGAAAAATATTAAGGAGAGCAATATCAAGCAGGACAGGCTCCACAAACTTTGTTATATAATCTATAAATTTCTTATCAAAGAGGACTAAAGAATATCAACCAGGCAAAGGGCTCTTAATTTGTTTGCGTGATGATGGAATCCATGTATTATTGATGCAAACCTTCTTGTCTTTATATAGTTCTGCCAACAATTTTTCGTTCTCTTTTAAATTGGTGGCCCCGCCGTGCTCCACTTGTCTCTCTCGTAATCTAGTGGCGGAATCCACAGTTTCTGGTGAGACCCACCATTTTCCAACAAGAACCTCACAAACCACCAAATGCTAAAAGATAAAAAAGGAAAAAAAAAAAAATCCCTTCCATCACTTCGTCGCAACCAAAACTGAAAACTTTTTATTTGTTTACTTATTACTCGTTAAAACTCGAGATTTCAAGTACTGAGATTTAATGTTTTCTGTTCTAAGCGTCTCATTGAAATTTTATTGTTTGGTAAACATTTTTCCACCTCATTGAAAGCATAGTTTTCAGATTCAATTTGAATAATAATAATAAAAAAAAGTTATTACGTTATTAAATTAATATTCGGGTCACTATGCCAACCAAGTTATGTCCATGGTTTAAAAAGTTTTGATTTTAATATAATTTTTAATTAATTCAAAAAATAAATGATAATTTAAAGACTCATAAGTTTGAATTAACAAAAATAATTCAAAAATTCAAAATACAAATTAAACACAGAACCACAATCCATGACTAAAAAGAAAAATACAATTTCCTCACACTTGAAGTATAGGATTTGCTTGAATGTGTATATTAAGTTCTTAGTATCTAAATGAATTTTTTAGTATATAGTTAACTTTACTTAGTTTGAATAAAATTTAGTCGAATCATTAAAAAATTGCCTAGTTAAAATCTTTGCTGATTCAACTAATAACCAACTCGATTAGATTGTAGGTCTTAAATTTTCCAAACCAACCTATATTAACTTATTAATTAAGTTTTACAACTAATTAACAGATTTATTGAATTACTCATAAAAAGGTAATCATATCTAATTATATATAATAATCAAATAAATTGAAGTTGATAGGATTCAAATTTGCTACACCAAAAAAAAAAAAAAATATTGCTAAACGATGTTGAATATTATATATTAAAAAAATAAATGTTTAAAATTTAAATAAAATTTAATTATATATTTTAAATAAATATTATATTATATAGTAATATTTTTTATGTTCATAATAAATTTTAAAACAAGAATAGAAAATATTTAAATGAAAGTTAATAATATTAATTATAAAATTGAATGTTGAATATTTAATATAAATATATGATAATAGTTTATTTTCTTAAAATATTAACAATAAATTTTATTAAAAAAATGGAAATTGATGTTGAATATTAAAGGGGCAGAGATCGATTTGGAATATAAATGGTATAAGCAGGTGGGATTGAGTAGTAACCATTTAGGCACCGAGGCTCCCTTCAAAGCATCACTGTTAAGGTTGTTAAAATCACGAATTAACTTTTAAAATCTTATAATTTACAAGTTAATATGTATCTAGTGTGTTAAATTAGACTAAAAACTTGAAACCCAGTAAAATCAAAATTAACTTCGTGTAAAATGAGTAAACTGATAAACTAAATTCGATTTTACGAGTTTATTAAATTTATAATATAAATCAAATCAGGTTTAAATTTAGCTTTAAAATATATGTTGGCTCATTTTACAAAATTAAGCATATTTTTCAAACTGTATGTTGAATAAAGCTTCAATTTTACAGGGAAATATTATATACATGAAAATATATTGTGGTAAATTTTCAGGTCAAATGGAGATACGAAACATAATATTTCAGAGGGTCAAAGTTAGTAAACTAATATTATCAAATATGTTAAACAAGACCTTCGTGTATTGTTTGAGACATATCTAGAGCTACAGATGAAATTTTGCTTCGATTAAAGTTGGAATAGAAACTAAACATCTGAAACTTTCCAACTATATATCGTAGGCCCGATAATTCATCCAAACGAGAGAGAAGGACATGTTTGAAATCAAGATAATAATATGCAAAAATTAGATATTCAGGTTACATGGAAGAATTTTAACATGAAGACTTTTTTTTATTATTCTATTTTATTTATTTATTTATTTTTAAATAATTATTTTTTATTCAAATTTTTTTCTAGTGCATTAGAGATTGTTTAGGGGTTTATTTCATTATTAAATTTATATTAATTAATTACTAATTTAAACTCATTAGCTTACAATCCAAAAGGGATCCATCAAGATTTTATTGTGATGGGAACAAACAAGTGTCACTAGATTTATATATACTTCCTACCTTTTAGTGATTCTCCTGTATTGAAAAATTTCGTTATGAGACTTTTTTATTTTTTTATATTATTATTTATTAATTTATGTTATTTATCTTTTTTATTTTACTTTGAATCACTTATTAATTATAATATTATTGATTTTTTTATTAGATTTTAATGTAAATTAATTTTTTTTGCTAGAATTATTAATATATAATTAGTTAATTTTTTTTTATAAAATTATTTTACTATTCATGGTTTATAATCTGAGTTTATATTATATTTTTTATATTATGTTAAAAAAACGTTTTTGATAAGTGAGAAGGTATTATCACCGTCAGATAACTTTACTCGCTTTAGTTCTATTATTCTATTCTATGGTGTCTTTTTATTTACCATTACCATATAAATATATATTGGTGGAACAGGAGAGTGTGTGTCCGGCTCTGTAAGATTGTGATTGTGAATCGAAGAGAAGAATGCCAGGAGTAAAAGGACCTTCAGACTACTTACAAGAACCACCTCGTCACCCTTCCCTCCAAATCAATTCCAAGGCCTGCTATTTCTCTCCTTTTCACTGTTCAAACAATCATGCATAGCTTTTTTTTTTCTTTGCTTATTTCTATCTCTTGTTCTTTTTAATTCAATAATTTTGGATTCTATTTGTCTGCTTTGTGCTTCTACTCCATTTCCTGATGTGGGTTTTTTAAATTTTCACATTTGTGACATTCTATGGAGCATTTGAGCTTAAACTTGTAGTAACTTAGAGGAAAATTTTGTGTTTATGTGTGATGATATGGGTGGTACAGTAATATAGAGCTTTTGAAATCTTAAGTGATTGAAAGTTTGCTTCTTTCAATTGGGTTTACCTTCAAGATTTCTGGGGATTAGCTATTTTGCCTCAGGACGGCTTATTAGAAGAATTTTTCTTTTTATTTCTTTTGATCTTAATTGTAAAATTAAGCGAAATTTGAATGCTCTCTTGGGAATTTTCCTTACAATCTCATTGCATTACGTTTGTTATTATGTTGTGGGCATGCTGTTACTGTATCGCCGAGTTTCTATTGCATCCAGTGATGGTATTTTTATATTTTACACTGTGCAGTATCCTTTCAATGCCGAACCACCTCGTTCGGCCTTGATTTCTTCTTATGTGACGCCTGTGGATTTGTTCTACAAGAGAAATCATGGTCCCATTCCAGTTGTTGATGACATAGAAAGGTTGTACTCGCTCATTTTAGTCTTACTTCCGTGTTTACACTTTGATATAGTTCACTGTCGGAATAATTTATCTGATTCTTCCACGTACGTGGCTGAGCAGATACTCTGTTTTGATTCGTGGTTTGATCGACAACTCTAGAGAACTGTTCATGAGAGATATCAAGTGAGTTCTGGGTACACTCGTGTACGAGCTATTTATGCTATACATGCTTTAGATGTTCTTGGACTAGGAGTTAATGTCATTATTACATAACAGGATGCTTCCAAAATATAATGTTGCTGCCACCTTACAGGTATGTTTGGTAATGCGTTTTCAGTTAGCTTGTTTGTTGTTCCAATCCAATGTGATTTGTTGCCTAAATCTGTTTGTTATCATAGAAGTCATCATTGGCTCTGTTGTTTGTGTGAGCTGAACAGTGTGCTGGAAACAGAAGGACTGCCATGAGCAAAGTCAAAACAGTGAAAGGGGTTGGCTGGGATGTTTCTGCTATTGGAAATGGTTTGTTCTCATTTTTAACCCTATTAGCTTTGGAATGTCATTGGATATATAGTGCATGTTGGGGGGTTTGGGTAAGTTTGCCAGATTGTTAGATGGTGCTTTGAACATGCAATTATAGAATCTGAAAGATTTAGCATCTTTCAAGTAGATATGCTGGCACATTATGCGATGAATAGAAGTTTATTCAGAATTGTTTGAGACCCTTTAGTGATGGTTCAATCTGTGTATTATCAATGTGCAGATAGATGAGTTGTATTAAATGAAACAAGATAGTTTCGCTCATCAAAGGGATCTCGAGGAGGGCCATCACTTTGTGCAAATTAGTTTATACTGTTATTGTTTCTCTAAATTCTTTGGATTTCCTTTCAGGTGTCTGGGGTGGTGCCAAATTGGCTGATGTTCTTGAACTTGTTGGGATATCTAAGTTGACAAGTACCACTAAATCAGGTGGAAAACATGTTGAATTTGTAAGCATTGATAAGTGTAAGGTAACCTGCCATTCTGAATAGCAGTTGTGCAACTTTCCAATTGTTTAGTGCACATTTGTGACTCTGCGGAACCCCTTGATATAATCCTGATTATAACAATATTAAAAAAGTGCAGGAGGAGAATGGAGGCCCATACAAAGCATCAATTCCGCTCAGTCAGGCTACAAACCCTGAAGCTGATGTTTTGGTTGCTTATGAGATGAATGGAGAGGTTAGTGGACTTGATAAAAGGCTTTGACCTGTTTAATTTACTTTATTGTCATCAAAAAGTGTGTTTCCACCACACCTTGTCAAAATCAGACTCTTGATGATGGTGATAATGTTGTTTCTTATGCTACATGAAGTGATTGCTTTCCAGTTTGCTTTCTGACATCGCTTTATTGATGAAACTAATATTTCATTTCAGTTATGCATGTCAATTCTAAGGTAATCCCAGGATCCTACATCTGCATTTAGTGCCTTAGTGGTTGTTTAGTATAAACTCGTCAGCTAACCAATCTATAGTAATCAGCTGATTAGTTGTTATGTGAATAATTACTGTCTAAAACTCACAGGTCAGAAAATTGTGTCATTCCACTTGTTCTGTGTATCAATACAGATTTCGAGGGTGAATTTTCATCTTTAGGTCACATTTTGTTTTTCCATTGAAAGGCTTGATAATTTTGCACTTAATAAGTGCACAAACAAGTGTCATTTGAACACCAATGTGCTACAACGGTAATGAAAAGGTCCATTTAGGCAAAAGATACTTGCTCTTAGGATAGCTTTCTTTTTTTAAACTGATCCATGTAATTTGATAGAGCAATGAGTTGCATGGAGGCTGTATGCATCATTACATGATTTCAATGAACTTGATCTTGTGTTACTGTATAGATATGCACTTAGTTGTGGACTCTTCACTATTCCTTCAGCAATTTTGCCTTTTTTCTATCATTTACTTTTCTCCTGCCATCATAATTTCTCAATTATACTGTTTTTGATATTAATATACAATATTATTGTCATTCTAAAGCCTCTAAACAGGGATCATGGTTATCCATTGCGAGTGGTCGTACCAGGTGTTATAGGTGCCCGATCTGTCAAATGGTTGGATTGTATCAACATCATTGCAGAAGAATCCCAGGTCACAAAAGTGTTATGTATGTTTTAACAAACTTAGTTCCTCTTTTATTCCAGTTGCCATATGACTGAACATACATTGCCACCTTACAGGGATTCTTTATGCAAAAGGACTATAAAATGTTTCCTCCTTCAGTGAATTGGGACAACATCAATTGGTCTACAAGGAGGCCACAAATGGATTTCCCTGTTCAGGTTTTTACTTGAAATCTTTTTTTCTGTTTTTCGGGCAGATATTTGATGATGTTTATGCCTGAATATTGTGTCCATAATATAGAAGCTTCTTTAATGGCTTAAAGCAATTTGAATCATCATTTGAGTTGTCTTATTGATTGGACTGTGGTGTGGAAATGAATTGGGAAAGGTTTATGATTGTCATTTGCATCTAATTTTCCTTCTATAGAAAACATACAATTGAAACCCAGCTTATCCTTTTATCAGAATAATTGTTTGACTAAAACTTGCAAATTTTCTGATTGACAGAGTGCAATTTGTTCATTAGAGGATGTCACTGCAATAAAGCCTGGGAAGGTTAGTTTCTTGATGGTATTACATTTCATTGTGCTCAAGTGTGTACATATGAATATGTTTTTTCTTTACCTGTCAATTGTGCCAAAGCACATTGCCTATAACAGAAATTTCTCCTGTTTCTTAATCTCTTCGATGTGGCATGCATAGATTAGAATTCTTTCTGAGTTTTCCATCTAACAGTGTTACTGAGAAATTGTGGCTCCACAGTTTTGAAATTATTATGCTTTTAAAATTGTTCCCTTTGAATTTTAGTATGTTACTTAAAGAATTTGTATTTAAATTAAAACTTTGAAGTTTTCTGGTCATATTATTTTTCACAGCTTCATTAATTCATTGCTTTTTTGTGTCAAGAAATAGTTCTGACTTTCTAGATTTCTTTTCACATGGGTTGTATATTGAGGCAGGAGCTGCTCTTAGGCTCCTCGACAAGTCAAGTCATATTCAGGTGATCTTGATCTTTGTCTACCATTATATCTTACAGGTTAAAGTCAGTGGATATGCAGCATCTGGAGGTGGCCGTGGAATTGATAGAGTAGACGTGTCTGTTGATGGTGGCAAAACCTGGGTGGAAGCCTCCAGGTACCAGAAGCCTGGCGTCCAATACATCTCAGATGATATGAACAGTGACAAATGGGCCTGGGTTCTTTTTGATGTGACAGTTGATGCTCCACAGAGCACAGAGATAGTTGTTAAAGCAGTATGTTTTCCTCTCTTATAGCAAAGTACATTGTGATTCAGTGTTTTTTTTACTTGTACACTTAAATATGCCAAATGTTTGGACTCATTCTCATAAATCTGCATGCTTTCTCATAAATTAATTACATATTCTGTGAAATACACTGAACATTCATAAATGAGTTCTGTATATAAAAATATTTCTAGTAGGCTCATGCCGCTTTGTCGTAATTGACAACGGCCATGAGTCTGCAAAATCTTATCCGAATTCATTGAAGCTGAGAGCTTCGAACTCATGCTTGGCCATAAAAATATGTCCCCGCTTTCTGTCAACTTCCATTCATGTCACATCATAATTTAAAGAAGAAAAATGGTATTCTAAATGAACTACAGACACATGTCCATTATCTTAATTATTTTACAATCTTTTTATTCTTCTTATGTTCATCATGGACAGGTGGATTCGGCTGCAAATGTCCAGCCTGAAAATGTGCTGGAGATTTGGAATTTGAGAGGGATACTCAACACTTCATGGCACCGGGTTCAGGTCCGAGTTGGTCACTCAAATATGTAAAAACCAAAATGAATTGGTTTGGTTTCCTGGATGGTACGTGAAAGAATAATGCCCCCAAGCTTAATGGCACTATTTACTGTGGTAAAACTTTCCTTCAAGCAAGTGCTGTACAACATGTGTGGTATTTCCTTAGTTCCTTGTAGTTAAGCTCCGTTTGGCTTTGTAGGGGCAATGAAACTGATTTGATCTGAGACGGGTTTCATTAGATTTTAAAATGTCAAACTAAATAAGATTTTGCACCCCTCCCTCCTCCGCTCACTCAAGTTCATGTGTTTCTCTAGTGAGCTAGCTAGTTTTGCTGGTTTGGAATCGGATTGAGGCGTGCCCAAATTTTTTCGTGCCTCGTGAAAGATGGAACAAATATCCATACCTTTGATGTCATTTAAAGTAACAGTTTGATTACATTTGATCCTACTTGATTATCTATAATTGTTTTTACATAGTTGTAAAACTCAATCCAGTTGACTTGGGGGAGAACTTAGGATAAGGTCTCACTGGCCAATTGTTTCAACAAAAAAAAAAAAAGTTTAACAGGATGATAGTTGATTTTTGACCGGGTTAAGTTTGGATCTAGTAGTTTTAATCAAGTTAATTAAACCTTTTTTTTTTCTTGAATTTCTTCAGCGGGTCATGAAGTCAATCTAGGTTTTATAACTTTATTTTTTTTGAAATCTCAGTTTGATGAGATTTATTTATAACATTTCAAGTTTACATGCTAGATATTAAACCTGGCCTGGTTTAGCCCAGCAGGTTAACCCAGGATTCGGGGCTTTGGTCAAGTTTTAAATAGTCTAAACTCAGGCTTGTAATAAGCCTAGTAAAATCCAATTAACCAGCTGGGTCAACTTAAAATCTGGATGATTTGACATAACTCGAGTGAAATTCAATCTTTTTTTTATATATTTTTTTAGTAAATCCAAATAATATAAAGTTAATTTGTAAATACCTGGCTTCACATATTTTTTATATAGCCTATATTTTCATGAAATGATTCTTTAACTTTTTTTTTGGGATAGCTATATTGATAACCTACATTCCTATAAATGTATTTTTTTAACTTTCCCATGTGTGATAGCTATATTTATAATATACATCTATATAAAATGTTTCTTAATTTTTTCACTTGAGATATATATATAGTCTCAATTCACATGAAATATTTTGTAATATATATAGTTTTTATTCACATGGATTATTTTTTTATTTTTTTATAAGATATATACACACACATATTACATAAATATAAAATGTTTTTTTAATTTTTACACGGGAAATAGCTATATATATAGTTTATATTTACATTAAATATTTATTAATTTTTTTTATGTATAATATTGAAATTTAAAATATATTTTTTAAAAATAAAATTTAGGTTAATCTAAATTGACGGAATGAAACTGATTTAATAATCTGCTATCACTTCACTGGATGCAGTATTTAGCGGATATTTCGAGCTATGTCCATATATTGTGAGACATATATAGCTGGGGAGGGGGCGGTGGTTTTTGGAAGCTTTTTAGTAGTCTAGCTGGAACAGCAAGGATTGACTTGAAAACTCCGGGATCCAAAACGTGATTTGTACAGAGTTAAACTGCAGAAAACATTAATATAGTAAAATCCGATTAGGTTTCCAGTAATCTAGAGGAGGGTTGCGAACCCAATCTGCAGGGCCTCTCCATTGCCAAGCAACTGCAATGTTGTCTGCAAACTCCAGGCGCGAAAGCAACGCTATATTGCTACAAACGCAACCCTAAACATGTTGCTGTCTCCATGTCAAGAAAGATGGAAAGAGGAAGAACAGAAAAGGCAGATGTACGAATGATGCCTGCCCGCATCGAAGCACGTCTATCACATAAAAAAACCAAGCTTGCGAGTGGCTGTTTATGGCTGTATGTAAACATCAATCGGTTTCTTTCTTTCAAGATAAAAGTGACAGGGATGAAAGCATTTTTGTGTCATCTGCAGAGGGATTGATTGATGTTTTCATAGCCATATCCTCTGTTAATAGTTCTTGAAGGTCTTTCTTTAATGGCTAAACCCATCACTTTCACCTCTTCTTCTCACCAACTCATCATCAAAGTCCTCTCTTCTGTAGTAAATTTCATCAATGAGAAACCCTTTCTTGGATTTCACTTCATTTAATATGTTTTTTAAAATCAAGAATTTGTTTACTCTGCTTTCTCATCACATAATTCATTATTATCAAAAAAAACAAATTAATGCAAAAACAGGATATATATATATAATGGGCCGACTCTACTTTTATATTAAAAAGGGTATCTTACTCGCATTCAAAAATAAAAATAAAAAAAAAAACAGAAGAAGAAATGGAATCATGCTTTACCAAAAAAGGGGGAAAAAAACGAGGAAATTATATCATTTAGGCTTTCAAAAAACAAAAACAGTGACGTTGCCACCGAGAAGGGTTTATATAAAATAAGCTGATCTTCTGCCTTTAGGGTTAGAAGGAAGTTTCTGGTGTGTGTGAGGTGGTTGAAAGATTGTATTGATCAAACTACTCTTGTCGCCATTACAGCAGGCCTCTATGTTTGTCTGCTTTTGCCTTGGCATTTGGCATTTCAAGGGAAAACTATAGTTATTTTTTTATAGTTTTATTTAATAGTATATTAAAATAATATATTATTATTTTTAAAAAATTATTTTTGATATCAGCATATTAAAAAATTTAAAAAATTTTAAAAATAAATTAGTTTTTTAAAAAATGCAATTTAATTTAATTTTTTTTAAAAATATTTTTAAAATACAAAAACAAACCTCCTTTTAAAAAGTAACATCTTGATTTTAGTTTAGTTAATGTCTTTAAATAAGATAGAACAGATAAAAAAAATGTCATTTTGTTGTTTCTATTGTAAGATTATAAAGATTTATTTCAATTTCTATTTTTATTTGTCTTTATATTTTATAATTAAATATATTTTTATCTTTATATATTTCTTTTGCTATTTTAAGACATAGTCGAACGTAATGTAAACTATTCAAGCCATGCTTAAAAAACGAAGAAGATATTAAAAGGTTATGGATTTTAATTTAATATTTATCTTGTTATCTTCCGCAACCGCAAGAGGAAAAAAGAAAAATCTAAAGGCAAGTTATGTTTATTCCCTTAAATATCATCCCTTTAAATTTTATAAATTTTAAAGTTATTACAAATTTATATAATTAATAATTTTAAAATTTATAAAATTAATTAAAATAAATATAAGTAACCCGAATATCTAATAAAAAAAAAAAACAAGCAGTCTGTGTATTAATGCAAACTTTCTTCAAGAGGGGCTGGTCTGCCTCAAATGTTCTGTTCTATTTTTTTATTTATTACTCTCTCTCTCTGTTTTTTTTTTTTTTTTTTGTCTTGGAGGTGATTATTTATTTATTTATTAATGAACCAAAATTCATTCAACTACTAGCAGTACTCAATAATTCATGCTTGAAGACAAAAACATTTTTTTAATTAAATTATTAGTCTAGCGACCCATACATTTAATACACGCAGAGGGACGAGTTCGTTGGATTCTATGGCACATGATGTAATTTTAGGCACGTTTGTATACGTGCAGAGCCCATTTTCTGTCGGTGACTCCTCCGAGCTTGTTTTTTACTGGAATAATTGTGATTTTTTAAAGTTATTTAAAAATATATAAAATAATATTTTTTTTATTTTATATCAATATATTAAAATAATTTAAAAATATAAAAAAATAATCTCAAACAAAAACAATTTAAAATTTTTGATATACCGCATGTTGAGTCGACAACACTATAAGAAAGCAACAAACTTATTTGAATTAAAATTAATTAAAAAGAAAATAAAAAAAATTATATTACAATTTACACTTGAAATTCTTATCATATCATATTAGGTTTTCTAAAAAAAAATTTATTTTTCTGAAGTACTCAAATTTCTTTGAATTTTTTCATCCGTAACCTTTGTCTCTATTGCTGGCTCATATCGTAAAATCACAGCCCCACTGGTTTTCCTGTAACCCCAGCCATTGGATTGGTTGATCAAAGATTGATGGGACAAGTTGTTTTCTTTTCCCATTATGGTTTGCAGCCCTTTTTTAGGCTTTGTTTATTTGTTAGAAAATAGTTTTTATTTTAAAATAAATTTTGGAAAAAATAAATTTTGAAAAAAGTGAATTTCAAAAAAGTATTTTCTAATATTTGGTAGTGTAATGGAAAATAAGTTGAAAAACACTTTTCAGTGTTTGGTTATGTCATGGAAAATAAGCTGGAAAATAACTTATTAATATTTTATTTTTCTCAAGTTTATTAAAATAATGAGGAACAAATCTTACAAGTTAAAAAGTTGAATGAGAATGAAATTGAAAAAAAAAATATAATTTCATAAATTATCTCAAATAAAATAAATAATAATCAAAATAATAGAGATCAAATCTAAAAAAAAAAAAGATGAAGAAATTAAAATAATAATAATCAACATTTCATAAATTATTTCAAATAAAATAAGTAACAATCAAAAGAATGAGGATCAAATTTGATAGATAAAAAATTTCAATAAAAATATGATAAGAAAAAAACAAATAGTAATTATAAAAATAAGGACCAAAGTTAATATAAAAATAAAATTTTAAGAGATGAAATTGAAAAATAAATATTTAAAACAAAATATATATAGCAATCAAAAGTTTGAGGATCAAATTTGATATAATCAGCAAATAATGACATTTCTAAATTTTTCACAGCTTCCATAAAGTGTTTTCCCCCAAATTTTCCAGGAAAACACTTTCCTGAAAATCAAGTCAAATTTTACTTTTACTGGAAAGTGTTTTCCATTAACCAACTTTCCTACTGACAAACAAACACAAGAAATTTTGGAAAGTGATTTCCCGGAAACCACTTTCTGGAAAACAAACACAGCTTAAGGGAAAACACTTTCCTGAAAACCAAGTCAAATTTTTCTTTAACTAAAATTGACTGGAAAGTGTTTTTCGTTGATCGGAAAGTGTTTTCCGTTGACCAACTTTTCTAATAAGAAACAAACATAGAAAAGTTTGGAAAATAATTTCCCGAAAACTACTTTTCAAGAAACAAACATGGTTTTAGTATGTATTTATTTTATGTTTTTATGGACGTGAAAGGAAACGGAGGAGCATGTAGGGCCACAGAAGACAGAAACCTAATGATTTTTGGAAGATACCCAAAAAGCCTGTTCGGAGGAGAAAGACCGGTCCCCTCCATTCTTCATCCTCTTGCCGTTATGAATTGAAGGGAGGTGTCGCGGCTCGATCTTCCGTTATAGTTTTGGGCATTGATCATATTCAAAATGTGAGGAAAACAATGTGCTCTCACGATTCTACTGTGAAGAAGACATGACGACAAGTATAACAGTGAAAACCATATGAGATTAGAGCATTTAGTGGTCCAGTCAGCTTTCATATGTCTGCCATATCACCTCTGCTTTGGGTGATATAATTCCAGTGCACTCAGGTGTACATGAAACTTATAATGTTATTGCTTAATACGAACATTAATCAAGTTAGATTTCTTTTGACCAGATCTAAGCTATCTGATGAAGTCCGATCTGGAAGATTTCTTTTCAACTTATTCTTCATTTTGGATACAAATCACGGATTTCGATTATATATCTAGTTCATACTCGAAGTTAGTGCGAGATGAAGCAATGTTTAGAGAGAAATAATTGAGAAATTTCATGGTATAGATTTTGTCTATTGAAGAATTCATATTGAAGACTATCTTTATGAAAATAAACTTCATCTCCCTCTTATGGGGAAAAGGCCAGAAAAGATGAAGGAGGAAGAATGAACCCTTTTTGATACATATATTTTAGGTATGGTCAGATTAACCCTAATAGAAAAGAACGCCTATAATGTCATCAAGAAATTGGGTTCATTTCATACTATTTCACACCAAGAAATTTTATAGAATTATGTTGTCGGTGATTATGGTATGGTGTACTTGGCTAATAGAGAAATATTAAATATTGTGTGCATAAGAGATATGAAATCAAATGATTAATTGATTCTATATGAAATTTGAAGCAGGTGAGGCATGTTCCTGAACTAAAAAATAAAAAATAACTTGATCTCTATAAGACAACTTGATAACCATTAATTATTCAAGAAAAAAGGAGTGGGTTTATTTTCTGAAAAATAAATCCAATGTATTTAATACTTTTAAGAAATATGATTAAATCTAAAGTTTATGAGGTCAGACAATGAATGTAAATATATTGGTGAAGGCTTTAAGGAGAACTATTCTACTAAATGATATTTGAATAGAGAAGAATATTTTAAACAAATGACATAGAAGCACGAGATTGCATTCTAGGTTATCCTCACCATTCTAGTCTAAAATCATAATGTATTTAATGAACCAAGGACCTTCTATTCTTTGAATTTTAAAAGAGGTCTAAACAAGAAAGGAGGTAATTCTTTTATAATTAAAAGCACTTGATTGTGTTGCTTATGTTTATCTAGACTCTAAAGCTAGAAACAAGCTTGATCTGAAGTCTATAAAATGTACCTATAATGGATATAACACCAATGAGTTTAGATATTCATTTTGGGATGAGAAAAATAAAAAAATAAATAATTAAGAATAAAAATGTCATATTCGATGAGAAAGTGATATATAAGGACAATGATGTAGTACATTATGGTATATTTATATAATCTACAAATATAAATAATTTTTTTTGTAGCATTTTATAATTTTTTTTTTATTTGCATCTTTCAACTTTAGATTGTTCAACCATTGAGTTTCATGATTTTATTCAATTTATTTTTAAACATGATTACTCTGATATCATGATTGGATAAGATATTTTACATCTTTATTAAGGTAGTCTCAGATTGATTTTTTTTTTTTTTTTTTTTTAATTTTTTTAATTCTCATCTTTCAACATTTTATTTGTTAAGAATTGAATTTTAATTTTTTTTTTTTTTTTTTTTATGAAGTTATTATATTTTCATTTAATTTATTAGAAATTAGTCTTTTTCATGGTTTCAAATTAATTAATTTTTTTAATGATAAATAAACATACAAAGATTTTCAAAATTAATTTTCAAATGAGAAAAAAAAGCTTATACAACTTTTGCTCGGCAAAAGAAGTATCTTAATGGAACCATCTAAGTTGTGGCCTAGTGGTAAAAGTTTGGGACCAAGAGGTTTGCTCCCTCTGTGGTCTCATATTCGAGCTCTAGGTTACTCATATGATGGTCACTGGAGGCTTACATGGTCGTTAACTTCAGGGCCCATGGGATTAGTCGAGGTGTATGCAAGCTGGTCCGGACACCCACGTTAAACTAATAAAAAAAAAAAAGTATCTTAATGGGGTAAACGGAGACTTTGGAAGGGAACCCATTGGGACAAACAAGGAATCAAGTGCGCTTCTAGTTGTCCGTCGTATAGTGCTTTAAGCAACGAGGAGACGTGATTCTTGAAACGTGTGCGCTTTTTAAATCAACTGCAAGTTCTCTAATTAAAGAATTAATTAATTCAATAAGAACCAAGGCACAGATATTACTGCAGCATGTTCCTACTTGATTGAGGAATAACACCGACTACTATCTACTGCTCCACAACCTCACCCAGAAAATAATAGTAATAATATAAATATATTAATTATAATGGTAGGGAAGCGTATCGATCCAAATATATGGCCATGTGGGCTTATATAACACGTTTGGAAAAAAATTATCCCCAAACAAGGTTATATAGTCATCATCCACCGTTTTCATTTTCTCTGCATGCTCAGATGGCAAATCCCATGTCTCTCTTTGTCCTGCAGGTCCTATCATTCTTGTTGTTGTATATATTGCTTCTCTACCTTTTCAACGTAATTCTGGGCAGATTTCGGCGTGTTCAAGACTTCTCCGGCCACAAGCCTCCGACGTATCCTATAATAGGATGTTTGATCTCATTCTACAAGAACCGGGGTCGTTTGCTGGATTGGTATACTGAACTGCTTGCAGAATCAGCTACCAACACAATTGTAGTGCACCGCCTTGGTGCACGAAGAACCATCGTGACAGCTAACCCCAAAAATGTCGAGTATATGCTCAAAACCAACTTCAACAACTTCCCTAAAGGGCAGCCCTTCACTGAAATTCTTGGGGACTTTCTTGGTTATGGTATATTCAACGTGGACGGGGAGCTTTGGCGCGCGCAACGCAAGTTCGCCAGCCATGAGTTTTCCGCGAAATCCTTACGAGAGTTCTTCATGATCACATTGGAGGAAGAAGTAGAGAAGGGGCTGCTGCCAATTTTGGAATCATTGGCGGTGACGGCAGAGGTGGTGGATTTGCAGGAGTTGCTGAGACGGTTTGCGTTCAACATGGTCCTTAAGGTTTCACTAGGGATTGATCGATGCTGTTTAGATCCTTCTCAACCAGTTCCGCCTCTTACAAGAGCTTTCGACAAGGCATCGGAGATATGCGCAAAACGAGGAGCTGCTCCCCTCTTCATAGTTTGGAAGATGAAGAAATGGCTCGGGATTGGATCTGAGCGACAGCTTAAGAACGCGGTTGAAGAGGTTCATCGATATGTTTCTGAGATAATCATCAACAAGAAAAGGATGATTGAAGAGGGAGAGAGTCGCAGTGAAGACCTCCTCTCTCGGCTTATATTGGCCGGCCACGAAGAGGAGGTCATAAGAGACATGGTGATAAGCTTCATCATGGCAGGCAGGGATACAACCTCAGCCGCAATGACATGGCTATTCTGGTTGCTCTCTTGTCATCCAGATATAGAGAAGGAAGTGGTGAAAGAGACAAGACTTGTAATGGAAAGAATGTTGGATTATGACTCATTGAAGGAGTTAAATCTGTTGAAGGCATGCCTATGCGAGTCGATGAGGCTCTACCCACCCATAGCCTGGGACTCGAAGCATGCCGTAGTCAGTGACTTGTTGCCAGACAACACTCCCGTCCGGGCAGGAGACAGGGTGACCTACTTCCCCTACGGGATGGGAAGAATGGAAGCGCTATGGGGCGAGGACTGTTTCAAGTTCAAACCAAACCGGTGGTTTGTTGAGTCAAATGACAGGAGAGAACTCCAGGAGGTATGTCCTTGCAAATTCCCAATCTTTCAAGCTGGTCCCAGGGTGTGTCTTGGGAAAGAAATGGCCTTCATTCAGATGAAGTACGTTATGGCTTCCATTCTTGACCGGTTCAAGATTAAACCCCTAAGTTCAGCTAGCCCGGTCTTTGTCCCCCTCTTGACCGCTCACATGGCCGGCGGACTAGAGGTTTTGGTCCAAAAGAGGACTCAGACGACGAGCATAAACAAGCAATTAAATTAGTCCATAATTTAGCGCTTCTTTTTTTCCCTCTCAATTGTTAATCTGTATATATAAATCCTACATGATTATATGTACAAATAACATGTGCACACACACTGATCTGTACCCCTAATTATAAGAATCAACGTCATCAATCATGGATGTTAGATCAAGTTATAAATTTAGCTATGTGCCCGACAAATAAGACACAAGCACGCCTCATCTTTAAGTTTTGGTCAGAAAGTACATGCGTGATTAGAACGATTATTTCACTTGGAATACATATTCTAATTAGAAATAGGTGCACGATTAGCTAATGAATAGGTGTCACTATTGCGGAGACCGCGGAGGCGTCGATCAACTTACCAGGTTCCACGTCATCAAACGGGCCCCAGTACACAATTCTCAGCAAATAAGAAACTGCCACCTCTACAGTGTCTCTCCCTATGCTTTTCGTTAGTTAATTGTACTTTTAGTCAACCTAGAGCACTTGGCTTTTCCCAGTAACTACCATACCACAAATTTACAAAAAAGAAAAGAAAAGGGGAAACATCAAGCAACCTACCAACAACCGCTTACCCGAAACAGATAATTACTTACTGTAATGGGAAATTATTTGCTGGAAATTTTATGTGACATGACTCAAGAACACGTTAGCGGATGGAGGTGTTGATTATATTGGTCGTCAAAGTTGTGTGCTATCATCCATAGTGCCATCACATCAAAATTCCATTCACATTGAGGATGTGAAGGATTGCACACGGCAAATAACGCACCGTCTTCAGCTACAAGTGATTTACTTTCCGTTTTTTTCTTCCTACGTTGATCAAATTGATCCCTAGAGAGATAAACTTCCAAATTGTTTGTTCCATTCATCATACGTACCGAGTTCATTCGAAGAAACGGAGGGCCTCACTTCTTGCAATGCATCTTCAAAATCCTTTTTGCCAAAAAAGATATATTCAATTCAACATAAACAACTGATAAAAACCACCAAATTTACTAGGAGAGCATCTAATTTTATGAATGTACGCTTTTTTACCTGAAGAGTAACTGATCGCATATCCTCCTTTTTCAGCTTGGTAATTTCTATGCCCTGTTTGAGAGCTTCTCTTAGCGGACCCATGGATGCATCCTTCACTAAGTTTTTCATGTCTGATCCTGAATATCCTGAGAAAAAAAATAAAAAAACACGCAAGGCAGGAAAAATTTCAGACACTAGCCCCCTTCAGATCACCAATCAAAACATAACAGAGGAAGTATAGGAGTTTTGAATCCAAAATGCTTGAACTAAGTACCTTCAGTCAAGCTACATATGGTATCAATTTCATCCTTGGAAAGCTTGAATAGTCCATCCTTATCTAAGAGATTACGTACAATCCAGGCTCTTGCTTCTTGATTCCCAATAAGCAAAAGGTTAGTCACTTCATTTATTTATTCATTCACAAACTTGAAAGACATACAAGAATTTGGATTGCACCTAACGAGGGTAAGGGGATGTAAAGCCTTTTAGTAAGGCGTCTACGTGCTGCTTCATCCAGTTCTTGGGGTCGATTTGTCGCTCCTGAAAAACACATATATTTAGCAAGTACTAATGGTGTTGGTGAAGAAGTTTGACTAGCAAAGTAAGGCTAATGTTGGATTTTGAGGAGCAAATCCCTTCGTAAAAAGGAAAAATGTTTGTTTCAATGAGTACGAGTAAGACTATTGTTATGTTGTTGCCGTGGCATGCTGACCAGGAAGTACACTTACCCGGCACATGGTATGGACAGGCATATGGATTGCTTGGTTGAAAATAAGATGTGGTGGAATAGGAAGTTGTGGGTGCAAAAGGGGCTTGCTTTTCCATTATATGGAACATGACAAGGATTTGCACTGCACAGATTCTCTATTCGCTGCTAGGAAAACCCTAAAGCAGAACTAGTGTCAAAGCATGAGAATCTTGTTTCCTCAATCATTTTCTTTCCTAAGGAGCTCAAAACTTTAGGGGAGAAAAAGACATGAGGGGGGAAAGAGAATGCAGGCAGACCTGAATGTCTCAAAACTTTGGGCATATATTGCAATAGAATCTGATATTCAGCTCTAAAAATTTACCTATAAGTAGAATTTGCTCACTACCACTGTCAAAGCCTTCCATTTCAATGAGGAACTGTGTTTTCAGTCGTCTACTTGATTCATGTTCACCTTCTGACTTTCGCTGCAATCGATGTGAAAGTTTTAAGTGCAACATCTTATTTGAAATGAATACCATCTAATTGATATAAAGAGATATTAAAGGGGGTTATTGCATGTTTGCACGAAGTAACCCTGCATGTAGATGGGAAGCACTCTGTGAAGGATCAAGAAAAAGGTATTTCATAGTAAAAAAAAATGCAAACAATCAGTGTCATTTACCTGCTTGATACGTATAAATAGTCAGGAACCTAGTGTAGCAGCGAGGGTCAGAAAATACTATACCTGAGACAGAAGGGAGTCTATTTCATCAACAAAAATTACAGCAGGCTGACGACAACTGGCAACACCAAATAACGCCCGCACTAACTTTTCACCCTCCCCAATCTACAGTCACAAGTCAATTTTCAAAAGTTAAACAGTATGTCCTACAATGTCTAGGCATCAATTCAATTGTAAGAAAGTAAAAAGTTCCTCTCTTTTGTTTTCTTTAGCACATTAATGAATAGTTCAGAAAAAATAGAAAGACGTTCAGGAGTATAATCTAATATATAGCCCTTGCAACCTATCCCAATTGTTTTAAATGTGACCAATCATCAGAAATTTTCTTGTATGAACAGAAGATTCAGTTAGGGAAACACTGAGAAAGTAAGATGAACACATACCCACTTGCTAGTTAATGAACTGGCAGAAATGTAGAAAAAGGTTGCTTTAGCCTCCCCAGCTATTGCTTTCCCTATCATTGTTTTTCCTGTTCCCTGAAACATGAAAAGCATTAAATTTATAAAGTAGGGAGTATCTCCCTTGATATTACTTGGATTCAGTACCTACCGGTGGACCAAAGAGAAGAAGACCTCTTCCAGGAGAACGACACCCTTTAAATATATCAGGACGTAACAAAGGCCATATAACCATCTCAGTCACACATTTTTTCGCATGATCCAGGCCAGCTACAACGTTGCCAGGAAAGCAGTTGAAATCAAATTGGAATAGATGGGAACTAAAACAGGTTGTCGACTGAGGTAAGAAGTGTGAGGTAGTATATTGTACCTATATCATCCCACCGAACATTAGGATCTCGATCCATAATCTCATTACTAATATGCTCAATGAGACGAGGTTCCAAATTCCTCAACTTTTCAGGAAGTTCACCATCAGGACCGCATAGCATTTCCAAACTAAAACAAAACAGCAACTTTAAACTTAGTGCATGTATGCCTCACTCTGATTACCAGTCAACATCTATACTGAGAAAAGGGGGACAGACTAGAGACACGGGCTGGCATTATAAACCAGACCATACAATATCAAACATTACTTCTGCCCACTGAGCAGAGAATAGCGAAATTGTTCTGTTAAATCAAAATAGGAGTGCATTATAAGTTTATGACAGGTGAAAGGATATCACATACAATTAGTTTGAAAAGGCATTATTAGATTGTCCTGTGACTTCCAAATGAGGTTCAGTAAGAGTATTTTTTGCAATAGAAACCTCCAAGTTTTAACTACTCCAGATGACACAATCAGATGGTTAAACCATCTTATAAAGACTTTAATAAATTAGCAATTGTCAATTTACAGCGTTAAGAACTGGTGAGTAATTTTAACTCACTTGTGATGCCATGAAATTATAACCACATAACTCACCATCTCTTTGCCGAGTCATCCGATGCATCATCACTCTTTCCAGCAACTCGTGTAGTCACATTTCCAGTATTGCCCCCATTAGATTTTATGGGTGGAATAAAATTACCTCGAACACCACGGCGTGAAAACCCATATGATCTTGCACCATAACCTCTGTTTGTGCCATCACTTTGTGGGGAGACAGATGTACTTGGTGATCCTGCCAGGCCACGTTTTTGCTTTGCATCCATTTCCTATACAAGAGCAGAGACTGTGATTACAATTGGCCCACACGTCATGATAAGAAAGGAAAACGATGCTAAACTTTTAAAGCACTGGACCGAATATATTTCCAGCACAAGATCATTTTTTACAAGTACTCCCAACTCTAACTGACATTTGAGTTCTCTTTAAACAAACCTTGTGACAGGTATGAAGTTTAGTTGGCATATTGAGATGTTTCTACTTTGGCAAGTAGTTCTCTAAATTAAGAATTCTAACTTACAGAATCTATGGCAGAAAAGATGCTTACCTATATTTTAGGTTGATTTTTCTTTTTCAGATTTCATAACCCATCGTGTGGTGTCAAACAAATTTTTCTACATGTTTAATGTAGGAGTTTGAGAAAGAGATATTAAAGGCAAAATGATAAGAATTGCGTTTTTTCTTCATAAAAATAATATAAATTCCATTATGCTCATGTTGATTGCTTAAAGATGTGGTACGTTGAAGTCAATGATTTATACACGATGCTGGACCAGAAAATACTGCTACACAGGAAACAAGACAGAAAATAACAAGACTGCAATAAGGGTTATGATTCAAAGCATAATACTTGTAATGGTAAATGGATAAGCCACCTACAGTGATTCTGACTTGGTATTTTCTGGATAGGTTTCAGTATATAGATGTTAGATCATGTGTATGTTGCAGGCATAAAATGAATGCATCCAAGAATTCTAGTTCAAGTATTAGTATGGAAATGACAGAAAAGGTGAGGACGGGTAGTTAGAAGTGAATGGATACCAGTTTAGCTCTTGCACTAACAAATCCATTGCCAGAACCATCAGTGTTATTTTCTTCATTGTTTGTTGGTGAATTTGCGCTGTCATTTCTAGGGCTGCTGATTTCCACATGTGAACGTTTTGACCCCACAGCATTTCCATAACCTCTTTCTTCCTCTTGAAGTTTTATAAAACTAGAAAGACTGTATCCTTTAGGATGGTTGTTATGTGAGTGGGGCTTTTCTATAATCATGTGATCCTCAGAGATATTACTTTTGGGGTTCAACATACTCTTATGGAAGCCATTATTCGCTTTTGAGGTGTTGTTTCCATAAAGGGATGCCAAATTTGCTTGTGGCATAACCTTTGATGTACTGCAGCTCAATTTTTCCTGCCTATCCTTTCTGTCATCCTGAAAGAACATAGTAATTTTGGTCAAGGACCCAATAATTTGACAGTTTCACACCTTATTTGAATTTTAGAACAGAATATAAAGAGCTTAATCAGAAGAGGACTGCGGATCACAGTCCTGGACATTATGATTAAAGAAAAAACAGTTAACCATATGAAGAAAACTAGAAGGAAATTTAAAAAAAAAATAACAAGTCCAGCTCTTTGAAGTTATAACTGCCTCTTGGCAGTTGGAAAGATAGGAATTGAAGTCATGAAAGCCAATTATGGATTTATATTACATACCAATTTATTTGAAAGCTTTATATTATACTTCTGAAGAAGAGCACGAAAGTACTTTGACTGCTTGATCTTCTCAATGTCAATATCTCCTTTTCTGCTAAAAACCTGGCCAAGACCTCTACCTGCTTGCTCAAATGCTCGACTGACCATGCAAGGATCACAAGTCATTACAATCATAGAACCACAAAATATTTATGATGATAAAAAAAAAACATCCAAGACATGAATTTTAGCTCCTAGCAAAGATACTGAAGTTCATGTATATAGTTAAAATCCAATTGCCTCGTTTTGTGCCGAAACTTGAGTCCGGAGATAAACAGTGAACATTCCTCTTCAAAAGTATCTTTTTCATAATTCAATTGCATTATCGCACTCCGTCAGTCCTACAACTTCTTGGTTTCTAATTTTAGTTTATAATTAAATTAGCTTTCAATTAATTTAAATCAAAACTTCAACAATTAAATCCATACCTTCGCTTTAGGTTCCCAGTTACCAATTTTCAAGTACAAATTAGCATTCAATTCATCTTAATTGAAAATTGAACAATTCAAAAAAATCAATAAAAAAGAAGAAAAAACTAGAAACCTAGAAAATTCGGTTTATAACCATCTTCATTTCTATTTTCCTGAAAAAAACAATCATGTTTACCTATACTAATCATCATGATTAAATCCGTATTCAATATATCCAAAATAAGCTTAAAGATAAACCATGCCACATCAAAATACAGCTAATTTAAAACCAGAAAACCCTAACAATCACATACAAGCAATCAATCAGGAGCAAAAACATGGAGACTTAATTTAACTAAACACACTACCGATCAGATTCAAGAGCGAGGGATCGGCGAGCTGAGTCGAGCTTTGAGACGGCGTCACGGCGTATTGTCCGAGTGAGAGCCTCATCGGCATCAGAAAGAGAATGCGAGTCGAGGAAGCCGAGAAGGCGAAGAGAGAGCAAATGAGCCGCGGAGAAATCGCGCTTTTCGAGAGCTAAATCGGCGCCGAATTGGAGCGAGTGGAGCCTCTTCAGGTTCTCGTCGACTTGTTTTCTCCAACAAATCTGAGAGTCTGGAGGATCTTCCATTTTCGGTTTCAGAAGAGGAGAAGAAAATGGAACTGGCTCTTCTTTTCCCGCCATTTGTTTTGGGTTTAAACTGAGAAATGCTGTTGGTTGTTTGGCTCGTAAAATGAAATATTTCGAGTGAGGGTGTTTATAGTGGAAGTAGTTCCAAATGGGACTGTTTTTTAGAGTAAACTACGAAATGGCCACCCCCTCCCCACACAAAGTCAAAATTATGGGGTGAAAACTTCATTTTTGCCCCTAGAGATTCGTTAATGTTCCATCTATACCCTTATAGTTTAAGATTTCCAAGTTTTACACTTATAGATTTCAAAACGTTTCAATGATACCCTAAACATTAAATAGCTTACATTTTTTTCTTATTGTTTAGGTTTATCTAAGTTTTTTAAGTGATTTTATGAGATATTATAACATTTATGAATATTTGAGAGAAAAATAAGAAAACTAATATAAAAACATGAACAAAAGAAATTTTCTTCTTAGTTCAACACAGCATGTTGATTATTTGACTCAAATTCTACTTGTATAATAATGAATCCATGAGTGAATGACCTTTATCAAGAAAACAATTCAAGAAACTAATTGTTCATTTAATTAAAAAACAATCAATCCGCCCCTCTTCCTCTAAAAAGGAGCAAAAAGAAAAGTATTAAGAGAAAAAGAAAAACCGACCACTGACTAAGTAACTCTCTAGTTAGCAACCGCCTGCAGCACCACCATGAAACCACTACAGGTCAACCCCTCTTCCTCCTCCTCCTCTTTGTCTTTTTTAGTTTCCTCCACTATTCAACAAGTGAACAGTAGAGAGATTCTTCATTGTTTATTAGGTTGGCCAGTGTTGACCCAACCCAAAATGGTTGGATTGGATCTAGTCTAGTAAAAAAAATTAAAAATTATTTTTGAAAATTTATGATTTTCTCATGTGTTTTGCTATCTATTTTGATTAATATCAATTTGTATTTTTATACCGTAAAAATACAAATTCAGTATTAAAATACCCGATTTTCTTCAAATTATTGAAAAAAATATTTTTATTTTCATGCATACGACTGAGTCTCTCAAAGATTTAAAAAAATCATATTGTATTTTCATACAACAAAAAAAACTTCAAAAAATATATTTTAGCATGTATTTTGACTTTAATAACCAATTTATTGGAGTCATGAGAAATAGGTCCAACATTTAAAAATTCCCAAAAAAATTATTATTATTATTTTTTTAATATCTGAGATTATTCTTTTAATAAAAAAATTTGCAATAGAGAGAACAAAGATGAAATTGAAAAACCCCCTTTAATTTCATAAATTATTCTAAATTTTAAAAATCATAATAAAAAGAATAGGGATACAATCTCAAGTACAATAAACCTTAGGGTCTTATTTGATTATTTTAAGGACAACATGAAAATTAAGTAGGAGAGAGGGAAAAAAACAAAAAAAACAAAAAGCCACGCATGCCACCCTGACCACCATTAAACTACATGCGCCACTTTGCTAAGGGCACACCAAGCCGCTTTGCCCGCCGGGCAGCGACGCATGGGCCATTCAAAAGCAAATGACATTGTTCACATGTTTTTGAATTTTTTTGATTTTTTTTATATACCAAATTACTATACTACTCCCAATAACTCTAAATAACTACAAAATCATCACTCTAAACAACAAAAGAATTGTAAGTTAGATAATTTTTTTAATTTTCAAAGACAATGAAGTAATTTATTTAAAAATTAATTCAAAGACTAAAAAACCCATTGATCCAGGTTATTTTTTTTCTTTAAAGGGCAACTAAGTAATCACATTGTGCAAAGAAAATATAAAAATACAGTCTAACCCCTCTCTTTCTAATAATGACCAATGTATCCCTTGAAAAAAACTTTTCTACCCGTGAACCTGTGCTTTGTTAGTTTGCACACCAAAAAGTAAAATCAACATTTTATAATGCCAATCCATGATAAAATGCAGATCTATCTAGGATAGGGTGTAATAATTATGGCCTCCATATGGTTTTTTGATCTAGCAGCAGGCCAGGCACAATCTTCACCATTAAGAGCTTACCACACATGATCTCGTTGCCATAGAATTTGGCATGAGGGCCAAGAACCGGCGGCCTCATCATAGATAAATCCTTTCACCATTGCAAACTAATTGATGCAACCGAGTTCGTGGAAACTAAAGTTTTTAAGCATACGGATGTGGATTTATCATAGTTAGCTGCTGTATATGCTTTCATATGTTTCTCTAAAAAGGAGGTTCAAATTCAACTGAACATAATCAACAAAACAAGGTTTTTAAACATGTTGGTATCAAGATAAGCTTCACCAAATCAAGAACTACCATGCTGACAATGTTTCCAGTCATCGATTCAGATTTATCATCCAACTAAACAGTTTACTTGAAGAAAATTTAAACAGATACATGTTTTTTCGTCCATTTCTACAGCGACATGCTGCCAAACTGCAGGTTCCATTGAGCATGTGCACCAGTTTCGTTTGGTGAAACTGAAGGCCTTACTGCTTGCATTGAAATCCAGAAGTCCTGAATAAAATGACCAAAACCAGCCTTTAGGTTCCTCTTGCGGTTAAAATGAATTTAAGGAAATTAACCAGTGAGTAATTAGCATACACACAAAACGCAATTGGGTCTTACCTCAAGGGTCACTGCTCTCAGCTTCTCTGCTTCCAAGTTTTCTATATCCTTAAGACCCTCTTTCATAGCATCTCTTAGCGGACCCATGGCAGCGGTTTTCACTAAGATTGCCATATCAGAACCTGAATACCCTGAAAAAATAAATAAATTCATAGTTTTAGACAAATGTCAGGGGATATATCATAGTCTTGAAGAGTAAATACCTTCAGTTAAGCAGCAGATAGTCTTCAAGTCTTTTTCAGATAAGGAAAATAATCCATCCTTCTTCAATAGATTGCTAATGATATATGATCTTGCGTCTACATATAGAGTAAACACCACAAAGTAATTAGTCCACATACTTCCAGCGTTAAAACTTCTGGTTCAGAAATTATATGACAGCTTAAGTTGCACCTGGTGAAGGCAAGGGCATATACAGTCTTCTGGTTAGGTGTTTTAGGGCAATCTCATCGAGATCATGAGGTCTACTTGTTGCACCTGCATGAGAATAGAAACAAGATAATCTTAAATGCGAAGAGTGAGTTGCTGCAAAATAAGAATTAACCAGGCTTTTGATACAAAATACGTTAGTCAAAGACTTTTCGTGTCAAAGAACCATCTCAACCTAATAGCTTAAGCTGTTAGGTGAGGTCCCAAGATATAATTTATATTATTTTTTAACACACCTCCTCAAGTGAAAACCCTTTGAGCTTGAAACTTGCATAGGCCCACTTATTTACCTTATGCTTGATTTTTATCAAATAAATAAGGATAGTGAGAATTCAAACTCGTGACCGCTTGGTCATAAGATACCATATCATAGAACCATCTCAACCTAAAAGCTTTAGATGAGATTCCAAGATATAATTTATATTATTCTCTAACATTTCGTTCTATATCCTCCTTGTATGCATGGACATTGAAAACTATGAAGTACCTATAAGCAAAATCCGAGCAGTCTTGTTGTCCATGCTTTCCATCTCAGTTAGGAACTGCATCTTGAGATGCCTCCTGTATTGGTGTGCATACGTTGTACTCTGCATTAACCATATCAAAATTCAAAAGAAAGCATCTTCCTCACAGTATTATTTAGAGATACAGATTTGAAAGATGCCATTGGACTTGATGATAACAGGCACCAGGCATGGATTCTTGAGTAGAGTTACCTTATTTAGTATTAAATCAATCTCATCACAGAAAATGACTGCTGGCTGCATACAACGGGCTATTCCAAAAAGTGTCCTCACCACCTTTTCAGAATCGGCAACCTACAGCCACCGATTAAACCAGAAGAATGAACAGCTTGAAAAGAAGCACACCTCAAATTCAACATCAGTTTCCTAAATAATTTGAAAGAGCAGCACTCAAGTACATTTGAAGTTGCCTCAAGTTTAATACTTTAATAACGGATGCCGTGTAACGAAATATCTGTCAATCATTCTAGATATCCATGAAGTAAATGAGAAAATATAAAAAATCTTACCCATTTGGTAGCTAATGTTCTGGCAGATAAATGGAAAAAGGCTGCTTTCATCTCTCCAGCTATAGTTTTCGCCATCATAGTTTTACATGTTCCCTAAAACACCAGAAGCAATAAATATGCTCTGTAAATCAGTAACATCTACGCCTATGATCAGAAACGACGTAGCTCAGTACTCACCGGTGGACCAAATAGAAGAAGGCCACTCCCAAGATCACGACAACCCTTAAATATGTCAGGACGCATAAAAGGCCATATCACCATCTGAGTGACACTCCTTTTGGCACGCTCAAGACCAGCTACAACAATGTCAAGGTAAAAAGAATGGTTAATTAGAAATGCTGAAGGACTTAAATAAGTCTACCAATGAAGAACAGGTGAGTTTTTTTATAAATCTAATTATGTTACCAATATCACCCCAGCAAACATTGAGATCCGTATCCATGATCTCATATATAATTCGTTCAAGCAGATGAGGTTCCAAATGTCGTAATTTTTCAGGTAGCTGGCCATCAGGACCTCTCAACATCTCCAAACTAGAATCAGAGAAGTACACGATTGAATTAGATGGCCAAGTTGCAATCTTTCTTCAAGGACGAAAACTGGCCATTGATTATATTTCTCAACATTTAATTCAGACTCTACAGCTTAAGTGAAAACTAACCTTTTCTTTCTCGTCCCATCTGTTGAGCTACTGCCCATTTCTTTAAAATGAGGTAGCTGCAAACTTAGGGGGTTGTTTGGACCTAGAGGAGAGGCCGAAGCTGAAGATTCGGCCGGTGCTTTGAGTCGCAATTGAGCATTTAGGGCCTATTACAGCAGAGAATCAATTATCAAAAAAGAAAAGGAAGCTAAATGATGTAGATAACGCAAAATTAAGGATGGAAAAGAAAAGGAAAAAAAAAAACAAATTGAGGTCATTATTTTAAACAATAAGAACATATATTCAAAACAAATTGAAAAAAAAAGACTACCAACAAGTTATCAAGCCATCAACTGATCATAAAAGGCAAAGAGTGAGATTTTGAATACCGATCCATTTACTGGCGACAATATGTATGGATTCGGAGGAAAGTTTGGTCGAGCAAGATACTTGTAGAACTGGGCTACCGATGGATGCATGGGAGTTTCTTGCCACCTATTGTTCAATTGAGTACCCTGCGGCTCTTTGTGGTTAGGAAACAGCCATCCATTTGTTTGTGGCAATGCGAGTGCGTTCGCGACCTCTTTGGACGAGAAACTGCTTCCTGGCCGCGTCAGGCGTGTAATGCCTCGTTGTTGAGATACAGAACTTCCAGGTACTTGTGGTTGTCGAGGGAAACTACTTCCTGAAGGCTGCTGCTGCTGCTGCTGCTGCTGATGATGATGATGATGAGGAACACCCGGAAATAGAGGAATGCTCGGAAGAAGAGGAATCCGTCCTGTATTCTGCTGCTTCTGTAGATGTGCATTCTGTTCGTGCAAGCAGCTGATTATTGAGAGAAGCTGCTTGCAAAAAAATTGATAAGCGTTCAAAAGACTGCTTGCTTCATTCTGTATAGCTTCCAGTGCCTGCTGATTAGACTCTTCCCTGAAGACAGATTAGAAACCAAAAACCACCATTGTGACATGACGACGACGACATAACATAGTTATAAGAGGAGTCCGAGGCACAGGTAACCAGTTAGATGGGTTAACGTGAATTAACTCAAATTCATTAACTTTTGAATAAAAATTAAGTAATTGGATACAAAAAATCTAAAGAAAAACTTAAACATCATTGTTGTTAAATAAAAAACATTGATTGGGTCTTATTCAGATTTTGACATAATCATCATGATAGCGGGTAAACTTGTTGGATCACCATGCAAATGAAATGATCGATCAGTTTACTTAGGTTTAACTCAGTCAATTCTTTAAATTATTTAAAATCAAGCTTTAATTAGGTTGTGTTTGTTTAGAATTAGATTTTGCGTTTGTGGTGTAAAAAACACAGTTAGGTGTTTGATAATACATCAAATTACATTTTATACTGTGGGGTCTATCAAAAAATCGAGTTTGAAATGCAGTTTTTATGAAGCAGTTTTTACATGCTTTTTAACGGAGTTCCGTAAAACTCTATTTGTATTTTGCGTTTTAAAAATATTTTTTTTCAAAATTTGAGAATTTTTATTTTTTTTCTTTACTTTAAATTATTTTTTTTTGTATTTTCAAATTATTTTGATGCGCTAATATCAAAAATAATTTTTAAAAAAATAAAAAAAATTATTTTAATGCATTTCCAAGTAAAAAGCACTTTGAAAAAGCAACTACAACCAAACATTTTATACATGTTTTTTTACTGCACATAAACCTCAACCACAAATTTTTACTAAACACGTATATAAATTCAACTAACCATATTTTTTTAAAACTTACTTCTTTTAAACTACAATCACAAAAGTTACCTCAAATACAGACACACACTAAGAGCTTGTTTGGCAGTGTAGTTGTGATTGCTTTTCAAATAACTTTTCGTGCCAAAATGTATATCAATGATTTTTTTTATTTTTTAAAAATTATTTTTGATACTAGCACATCAAAATGATTTAAAAACACTAAAAATATATTAATTTAAAATTAATAAAAAAATAAAAAAATTAAATTATTTTTAAAAATACTTTTAAAATATAGAAACAAAACATTAAAATAATTGGACGGACCGCACCAGGTATGATAATCATGCAACATAATGCAAAAAAGGGTGAATGTTTGACTTCTTAAGCATGAATAAAGATTTGAGGAAAAAAGTATTTATCCTGTTTGAGCCTTGAGGTTTCGGGTCATTCCAACTACCCTCCTAAGCTTTGGTATTTGTCAATTAACATCCTGAAGTTTCAAAAATGTTCAATTTGAGGCAAAAAATAAACGAAAAACAATTTGATAATTCTTCTGTCACCGCTATTTGTAGTATGCCACGGTATATAATCAATTACCAATCTCCATTAGCTGTAAGAATCTTTAATTCCTAAAGGAAGTTAATAGGAATTACGTTAACCGGTAAATGAGCAATTTTAGTTCACCAGTACTAATTAATATTTGCTTGTGGATAGATTTTACAAAAAATTTACAAGAACTTTAAAATAATAATAATAATAATTTTAGATTTTTATTAAAAAATAAAGGCTTATTAAATACAAATAATTAATATTTACTTGTGGATAGATTTTGTGACTGTTCATCACTCGCCGATAACAATGAATGATGATGGTTTAAGGCAAAACAAGAAGTTTAAAATAATAATAATAATAATAATAATTTTAGATTCTTGAAAAAGAAAGGTCAAGGTTTATTAGATACAATTAATTAATATTTGCTCATGGATAGATTCCGTAACCGTTTATCACTCGCCGATAATAATGGACTATGATGGTTTCAGGCAAAACAAGAAGTCTACAAAAATAAAAATAAAAATAATTCTATATTTTTATAAATAAAAAAAAGGGTTAAGGTTTAGTAGATACATATAATTAATATTTGTCAATGCATCAACATGTTTTTTCATGAATCAATTATGTGACTCGTTATCACTTGCTGATAACAACGAATTATGATATTTTCAGGCAAAATAAGAAGTTTATAACAACAACAACAACAATAATTTTATATTCTTAAAAAAGGGGTCAAGGTTTATTAGATATAATTAATTAATATTTGCTCTTGGATAGATTATGTAACCGTTTATCACTCGCCGATAATAACGGACGACGATGGTTTCAGGCAAAACAAGAAGTCTACAAAAATAAAAATAACAATAATTCTAGGTTTTTATAAATAAAAAAAGGGTTAAGGTTTAGTAGATACATATAATTAATATTTATTAATACATCAACATGTTTTTTCATGAATTAATTATGTGACCGGTAATAACTCACCGATAACAATGGATGATGATGATTGAAGTCAAAACAAGAAGTCTATGAAAATAAAAATAATTTTAAATTTTAATAAAAAAAGATTAAGTTTTAGTAGATTCAGATAATTAATATTTATTTATGAATCAACATATTTTTTTTTTGTAAATCAATGATGTGATTGTGTATCACCGGCCGATAACAAAAGACGATGATGGTTTCAGGCAAAACAAGAAGTCATAAAGAAAAACAGAAAGTTATAAATAATATTACCAAAATTAAAAGGAAATGTAACTAATATTAAACAATAATCATCTAGAATTTATTCATAAAAAATCATCTAGAATTTTAAACCATATATAAAAAAAACTATTCTTCAAATCTTCAGATCATAGTGAAAAACATGCATGCCTGTTTGATAATATGGTTGCAGTTGTTTTTCAAAGTGTTTTTTGTGTCGAAATGCATTAAAATGATATATTTTTTATTTTTAAAAAATTATTTTTAAGATCAGCACATCAAAACAATTCAAAACATATAAAAAATTAATTTTTAATAAAAAAAATTAAATTTTTTAAAAACACAAAACAAATATATATTCAGGCGCTCACAACAAGCAGATAAATTGAAACTTAAAAAAAAAAAAAATAAACAAAGCATGTACGTACTAACCTTCTTCGCTTATTCGAACTCTGACTTTTATTCTGAGCAGGAGAGGGATTTTTACTCCCACCCTCATCTTGAATATTTTCAATGTTTTTATCACCCATCCAAGTATTGTATTGGAACCCTCTCTCTTTCTTTTCCTTTTTCAGGGCAGGGGGGGAACTACCAGAACCTTTTGCTTAGTGAGTGAATGTGGTATAGTTCTGCTCGAGGGCTTTTATAGAAAAAATTTATGCTGATATTACTGCCATTTATCCATTTCCCCCCTATAACAAAAGTTATTTAGATGATACGAGCTAGTTTGCCCGCGCGTCATGCCTTATTGTTATGAGATTTTTATTTTTTTTTTATTTTTAGTTTTTGATATTAAATTATGTAACAATTAAAATATAATGAATTCAACGATGTAAACTTTTAAGAAAAAAAATTAGTATTTCTTTGATCAAATCTCCTCTTTCTTATTCATATATATTTCCTTTTCTTTTTAGAGAAAATGTTTTTTTATTGGCAATATGGTCTTTTGAATTAAAATTTAAGACAATGAAAATAAATATTCATAAGAATTTGAATGATTTAAATTAGGAAGAAAAAAATATAATTCTTTAACCAAAACTCTCAATTCTTATTCATGTATTTCTTTTTTGTTTTGATGAAAATGTTTCTTTTTTTTTTTAGAAATCTAGTTTTTAAATAAGATTATTATAATTTAAAAAGCAAGTTTCATTTAAAAAAACTTGCATTTATAATTTTGATGTGAATTATATGTAATAAAATAAAAGAATATAGTAAAGGCACATTAGAAAAAGCTCAACAACTCCTAGACCTTGTAGTAAAGGCACATCAGTCAATTTATTTAATTTACATAGAAATCTTATGAGAATAAATTATTGTCATAAGAAAGTATCTAACATGAAATTCTTTTTCCCCTTGATATTTAGGGACTGAAATGTAAGAAAAATGAAGTTTTAGAATCCAAGTATAAAAACTAAAAACCACGAGGACGAAATAAAGAATTACTAGCCGAGACAAAAGACGTTTTCACCTAAAACTGTGTGTCACAGATGTAAAATTACTGAGCATTTATATTCATGCATCAAGCATTTATAGCGGACAGACAAGTCGTTTTTACGAGCTACATATGGAGCTCACTAATAAAGAGGAGTTTGTCTTGGAGCTAAAAAGAATCTGATGCTCATAACTGTACCAATCAAATATCAGATTCCCATTTATAACTAGGAAAAAATTAAACAAGAGGAACGAGCGTTAGTTTACACTTTTGCTGACAGATAAATTAACGTTAGTTTACTTTACACTACAGGTCTCTCATGCCCCCCCCTTAAAATGTATGTGCGCTTAATTGTAGATAGAAGAAGAAGAAGAAATAACTCGATTAATTTATCTTAACTGGTTAGGTTCTAAACTTGTTTTTTAGAGGTCACTAGTTTGAGTCTTATAAATTTTAAGGCCACTGGAGGCTTATATGGTCGTTAACTTCAAGGCCCGTGAAATTAGTCGAGGTGCGCGCAAGCTAACCCGAACATCAACATTAATAATAAAATAAAGAAATTATGACAATTGGAGATCATATATACATGTAGAGCTCCCTGATAAAAGTTGTGTTTCTTTAAGGAGATATGAGTTCGTGCTTAGAACGGTTAGCATTCATTACATGTAGAATTATTACGGGATATAAGCCGTGTTACGCTGCAGGTCAGATTATATGTTTTTTCATAAGAAAAAAAAAACTATAATTTGAGTTATAGTTCTAACTAGGTCAAAGAAAATGATTTTATTTTAATTAAATAATAAAAAATAGACAACAACGACAAATTGATTGAATAAATATTTTTTAAAAAATAATCACGATAAACCAGGAAAAAAACTTTGTTTATTTGAAGGAGAAAAATGATGCAATTAAATTCTCAGACAATTAAACATGGAAAAATGAAATAAAACGCGGTTCAGGTAATGAGATATGAATAACCCGATAGAAAAAAAAACCCACAAAGCCAATATCTTTTAAAAAATCAATGTTAAATATAAAATCAAAAAAGAAAAAAAAAAAGATGTCAACTTGCTTTAACTTTTCAAACTCGTGACCTATATCATTAAACTAGAATCACCCTGTTTGAAAAAAACATAAAGCCCAAGTCTGAATCAATCAAATGTTGAAGGATATAAAATCATTAAAAAAAATTAATTAAATATTGAAGGATTAAATTGAAAGAAATAATTAAACGTAAAAACCTTGCCAAGGTAAAACAAATAGCAATCAAAATAATAAGGACAAAATTTGATGTAAGAATAAAATAAAATTAAATGTCGAGTGATGAAATTGAAAAAAATAATAATTAAGAAAAAGATTAAAAAGATAAATAACAATTAAAAGAATAAGACTAGATTTGAGATATGAAAAAAATAAAAGGAGAATGAAATTGAAAAAAAATTCTAATTTTATAAACCATTTTAAATAAATAAAAAAAGGGGGGCTCAAATTTGAAAAAAAAATATTGAAGGGCTAATTTGAAGTTTTTAAGAACCACAAGTGGAAATTGAGGTTTAAAGAGAAAAGAAAAGGAGGGAGAAAAGAGAAAAGCTTATTGGAGTCAAACTAAAGGTTATAACGCCATATGTGTTGCCTTGGAAGAAAAAGGACGCCGAAACAAATCTAACGATATCAAAAAAGTATGTCGTTTACCACTGGAAGCCACCACATAATAACTAGAAGGCAGTGGAGCACTTGATGCATTAACATTTGCTAAACACGTGCCAACCACTTTTTTATTAATATTTTATATTTATTAAAAGACTAAATTGCCTCTTAGTCATTATAAATATAAGAAAAAATTCAATGTAAAAAGATGAAATAGCTCCGACTTAATTGCATATCACTTTTTTATTTTAAAGGTATTTATATCATTTAATTGCTCTAATCAAAATGAAAAGATGAAAGTAACAATTGAGAAGTTCATTATTTTTTTTCTTTTTAAAGGTACTTTAGTAATTTTATTATGTAAAAAACACAAAAAAAAAAAAAAAAAATTGAATTATCCCTAGTCAATTGCATAACAAGGACCATTGAAAAAGACTGAATTACTCTGAATACAAGACCATTGATTTTTTTAGAAAAAGGCAAAATAATAATTATATTGTAGTAGTGAATAATAATTTGAGTCTACACGAATAATGAATTTGCTTTTCATTTTAACTTTTTTGTTATTTTTTTATAATCATTAAATAAAAGTAATATAGAGTTTGTTATTTGTTTATAATCATGAATTAAAAGTAATGTAGAGTTTCTAACTCTTTAAGATTTTTTTGATTTCCTTTTCATATTAAATTAAGTATAAATCATAAAATCCCAAAAACACAATTTCAATATAATTAACATTACAATTAGATGAAAAACTAGGGGTATTTATTAATATTGTTGTTGTTGTTATTATTATGTTGTAATTCCTGCAGAATTTCTACTAAAATATCAGTACCAAGTTATCGACAACACAACTAGTAAGTTATTATAAGCATTATATCATTAAAATAGTAGCACCAAGTTATCTACAACACAACCAATAAGTCATTGTAATCATTATATTCATAAAGTCCAATTATCTTGGACTCTTTTCATCACTAGATTATAATACATCTAATCTCATAATTCAACCACTTCAAATTTTATATGACAATCTTAACAAGATAATAATCAAATCAAATCAAATAAATAAATTTGTAGAAATCATTATAAAATAAATTCATGCATTATTATATATATATATGAAAGTCTAATGAGTAAATACTAATAGCAATATTATATATATCATCAATTCTAACATTGTTTACATATCAAGATTAATCCCAAAATTACATTGCAAGATAAATTAACAATTCAAGATTACATCTTCATTTCTTAAATAAAAGATGTACTAATCTTCATTTTTTAAACAAAGGATATACTAATAACATCTACTATTCCGCATGAGATTGTGATGTACCTAAAATTAATATAACATATAGTATAAACTAGTATGTTGACCTACGCTTCGCAGCGGGTCAATTTTTTTTTTTTTTTTTTTTTTTGCAAATGTCAAAGAAATATTAAGAATGTAAAAAATGTTTTAAGTTTTTTGGACCTGACAATCATGCCAGACCCAAGCGAGACCCAAGATTCTTGGATCTGGCAGCCATGCCATACTCAACATATCAACCTTTTGTTTTATCAAATAACAATTGATTTATTTAATTTGTGAAACACATAATATAATTTATAATTTCTCTTTATTAAGAATTAGGGACAAGATTGAATTATATGCCGCATGATTATAAATTAATAATAATAATAAAAAAACTAACTAACAACAACAACAATAATCATGCTAATAATAATAAAAACAACAACAACAACAATAATGTTAAACCCAATAGCCTTGGGCTTGACATGACCATCAAACCCTAAAGACTTGGTTTAGACGGCAATGATAGACCCAAGAATATTGGGTCTGATAATTTTTGCCTGACCCAAGCAAACAACAAACAAACAGAGAATAATTGTGCACTTTAGTTGTCAGGATAGAGAAAAAAAAGAAAAAACACAAACAAGCAAAAAAAAATCTCACGAAAAGGTAAGATGAGAAAGTTAAACTACTATTACAATCCATAGTGAAATGTTTCTTAATTTACAGTGATTTCCCCACGCCATTTAGCTTTTGTTATAATAAACCAAATAATTAATTCATGTAATTCATATAACTTATTATTTTTATTAAGTTCAACAATTAAACACAATTATAAATTATTCTTTCAAACCAATCTTATGGCTCCTCTAAAACATTTCACAAAATTAGGTATCCTTATCATCAGTTATACTGAAGCCATTGACACCACCCAAGTTAACCAATCAATTGAATTCCTGGTCGTTAGACATGCTAATGCCACTAGTTCTATTTAGGGTAACTATTCAAATACCAATCTCGTTCGTTACACAATCTAACACCACTAGGTCTACTCAGGATGACTAGTCAAATACCAACCTTAGTCGTCACAAAAGTTGACATTACTAGTTCCATCCAGGGTAACTAGTGAAATACTAATTTCAGTCATTGAATAAGTCGACGCCACTAGTTCCATTTAGGGTAACTAGTTAAATATTAATCTTCGTTGTCAAACAAGCTGGCGCCTCTAGTTTTATTCAGGGTAGTTAGTTAATTGTCATCTTTTCAATGCTCATGTCACAATTAATATAATTACATAACATATTTAAAGAAATTACAGTTATTCGACAATAATAAATTTAAGCGTAATAAATGATTATGGTACAAAACTTGTGCATGCACTATAACCCTCTATTGCTAAACAGGTCCTACAGCCTCTCTTGTATTCAGCAGGTACACAATATCACACTCCATTCAATTATCCTCAAAACTTCATTCCAAAACTTATATCAATTTCAAGTTTTAATTTCGAAATCTCTCATTCTTCTTCTTCTTTTCATGCAATTGAATTCTTATCTATATATTAAAACCCATTTATTAATACAATTCTTCCCAATTATCACACATAGTCATTCCTCTATAATCTTTAGTTTAGGCCAAATCTTAAGATTAATATTATCTTACCATATTTTTATTTATTAATTTTTTTTTTTTATCAATTCAACCTTCACACTCAAGGTTAATAACACTACATCAACCCATTTGCTCACCTAATGAAGCCAATTTCATTTTCCTTCATGAAACTAATTTTTGGCCAAATAGCCTTATCATGTTACCCATGATGAATTTTTTTCATTTCTTCTTCACAAGTCTACACCAAATAATCATAAATAGATACAACAATATATTTCTAACACAATTCCACACACAATTTAAATTAATCCCTCCATAAAAAATTATTTTGGTCGAACCTAATGATTTGAAGGGGAATGAAAATTTCTTTCAGTTTTCTTTATTATCCATTCTTATAACACCCAATTTTACTCAATTGTACTTGTAATTCAAGAGAATTAAATCAAATGAACTCGATATCCTTTTCTACTCTATGTGCCAAATGTTCTATAATATAAGAGGATCTATTTATTTTTTTAAAATATTATTTTTACATCACCCATCCCCTTTTCACATGTATTAACATACCACAACATCAATTAATCAATTCCATTCATTCTCCAAAAATAGTCTTAAGACTGAATCCCTCTCTCTTCAATTGAATAAATTTACAACCTATTTACTCAATTAATACACCATACTTCATTATTTTACACAACTTACATGATAATTGAATCAATCAATCTTAATTCTAATTTCTTACACCTATGTCGAAGACCTAGCTAACAATGGTGGAGATTAATTTTCTTTTCAATTCTTCCAATTCAATCATTACTCAATCATATTTCATGCTTATAAATATCATTCAAACACAATATCATCAATTTAAACAATTATTCAATCAAACCTAAATTTCATTATGCATATTTCAATCAAAATGTATTATTTAACAAGATACTCAACCAAACTTGAATCAAAGTTTCTCACCTCTTAAAAAACAAGTAATTTGAAGGAAAAAAGATATTGAAAACAAGTTTTCTTCTCCTTCTAATTCTTTCCTCCCAACCAGCCACTTTAGGCTCATTAAAACCCTTAGAAAACTCAATTCTCCTAGCTTGAATCCCTCACTAACCCCCTTTTAATCTCTTTAGCAACTCCTTTTTATTTTTTAAATGGAAGAATTTCTAGTAGAAAAGATGAAACCTCCCTCCTCTCTTGCTTATCAAACTCACGACAATGCTTACCTTTCTTTGGAAGCCAAACTTATATTTATATGGCTACTTTCTTCTAATTACAAATCAACCCCTAGTTTCTCTTAAATACTACATTAGCCTAATATTTTCTTCTAATTATTCCATCTTGACTTGTTTTAAAATTCTAGCCATACCTATAAATTTCAGCATTTAGAATTTATTTTAGATTATTCCATTTTCCTTATTTTAATTTTCCTTATTAATCCATTTTACACGTGGATTAAATTTATTAGCGTTTTTTTTCTAAAGGTCTTTAACCGGGATTTACATCTAATACTTGGTAATTTATTTCATATATTCCGTGCTTCTCATAATAGAACTAGCTTATAAAAATGTGTTGGAATTAGGGTTAAAATGGATTAAATATGTACTAGTTAAAATAAAATCAATATGAAGAAATTATTTGATAATGGGATCGCTAGGAAAAGAAAGTTCTTTGATTTTTAATCGATGACGAGAAATGTAAAGGAAATATTAATTCCTCATAAAAGGGATTAAACATGTTAGAATCGTACTCGATCACTTTTCAAGCTGCACTATGGGCTAAATTAGTTTTTTTTTTTTTACATAAATAAAATATTTAGGTGTTGTTAACATGTTTGTTTTAGCAAAATAATTTTTTAAACTATATAGGGACAGATCTCATGTGACCTGGTCGACTTGGTAGGTCCAAAGACAACCTAGATGGTCGATAAAAATATAATTTGACTAAAATTAAAAATAACCTAGATGATATCTTTTTTTAAAAAATAAAATTAAAACAATAATATATTAGGTCAATTAGGATCAACTCGGGTTAATCTGCTAAATTCGTTATCCAAGTCATGAGACTCTGATAACCTTATAGAAAGTAAATTGAATTACCAAACTCAATTCTCAATCAACCTAATATTAAATGATAAAATTAAAAATAAAACTCAATTAAAAAGATGAGCCAGTAAACTCGGATTAACCTGTCAAACCTAGGTTATGAGACTAGGATAACACCATAAAAATCAAATTGAAATAAATTATGAAGCTCAATTCTCAATCAATCAAATGTTGAAGGATGATAAAAAAATCAATTAGAAAATGACATAAAAGCCACTGAGTCAACCGATTAAATCTGTGACCCGAGTCATGAGACTAATATAACCCAAAAAAACCCAAACCAAAATAAATTACGAAGCCCAATTCCCAATAACTTAATATTGAAGGATGAAATTAAAAAAAAAAACAACTAGAAAAGAAAAAAACCTAAGTCAACTAGCCTAACCCGCAACCTAGGTCATAAGATCGTGATAAAATCATAGAAAGAAAAAAAAATTATATATATATATATATTATGAAGCCCAATCAACTCAATATCGAAGGATTAAATTGAAAAAAAAAAAAAACCAGAGTCCGCTCAAATTAACCTGCCAAAACTAGGTCAAGAGATCAAGATAGCTTTATAGAAAAAAAAATTAAAAAAAATTATAAAATACAATTCCCAATCAACCCAATATTGAAGGGTGAAACTGAAAAAAAAAAATCAATTAAAAAAAAAAACAAAAAACCCTGAGTCAACCTAACTAACCCATAAACTCACAACTCGGGTAATAAGATTGTGATAATCCTATAGAAAACAAATCTAGAAACAATTATGAAACCCAACTCCCAATCGACTTGATGTTGAAAGATGGAGTTTGGGAAAAAAATTAATTAAATAAAGACAACAAATAACCCGAGTCAGCACGACTAATTTGCAAAACTCATGACTCAAGATATAAGACTAGGATAACTCTATAGAAAGCAATTTGAAATAAATTATGAAGTTCAATACCTAGTAAACTCAATGTAGGAGGATGAAATTGAAAAATAAACAAAGTTTGAAATTAAAACAAAAAAGTCCTCAAAATTTTAAGGATTGAGATAACTCCATATAAGAAAAATTGAAATAAAATATAAGTTCAATACCCAATAAACCTAATGTTGAATATTAAAATTAAAAAAAAAAAAACTAAGTTTGGAATTAAAAAAAATCCTTAAAAATTTTGAGGATCAACATTAAAAAACCCTTGATATTTCATTGTTTATTGCTACAGTGGAATGCAAGTCATTTCCCAATATGTTAATGTTCCTAGCAACGTTTTAGCTACATGCTCCTGTAAATCAGTATTTGTTCCCATCTTGGTATGGATGGTTTGCAGGAGTGGATTGGGTGTGGGGAGCTAATATGAAAGTAAGGGTGCCATTAAATATTTCTATGTAAAATGTAAGAAGCTCAAGCAAAAAAAAAAAAATTTCAATTGTAATCAAAATACTTCTTTAAAAAACAAACCCTTAAGTTAACATTTCTGTAACTTTACCCCCTCCCAAATATACTTGTGATGTTACCTTGTAGATTGATATCAGTGTAGGGTCCTCAAGAACAAAAGCTTGTGATTTCCCATTATGCATTTTGGGGGGGGAAAGCTCTGTCATGTTCATGTCTCTAGTTGAACTTTGGCGTCACAACAATGCTTGCACAGCCACAGAAAAAGGCCAATCGAACATGAACCTGAAAGGAACCAAGAAAAAGGAACAAAAGCTCTGACATGTCCTAACTCCACACGTGGAGAATAAAAGGCATCTCATTCACCAAGCTACGGATTGTACTAGTTGTGTACCCGGCATAAGAAATGCCCATGATACGAGAATGAGGGCGCGAAATGATAGATGCCCAATCACAAGTCAACTGTCTATCTTGGTTACGTGCGCCGCACGCGCCATAATATCATAATAAAAACTCTCCAGGTGAATATGCAATCTATAGGAGTCTTATGTCATGTCCTTTCTACAGTGAGCAAATATCCCACAAGACCACAACAATCCCTGTCATAGATTCTCAGTGGCTTGTCGTTATCCATTATAACTAGCAAAAGCTAAAAGGAGAATCATGTCAATGAGCCTACCAATCAATGCGCAGCATTCACAGCATGATGCAAACCAGCACAAAGTTTAAAGCGGCTGTAAATGCATCATTCACAAAACTGACAAAACATAAGCTCTATGATAAGATGGCTTTTTTTTTCACTAGCATAATAATTCAACCAAGTATGAGGATAATTAAAGCCTAAGCGATGTTCAAAAAAAAAAAGAAAAAAACAACAGAAAGCTACCGAACCTATTTTGTTTTAATACAAGCATGAAAGCATTCCTCCCAGGGCCATTAGCAATAGGGCGATGATAGGCTGTACTATTTTCACAAAACAAAGGAGAAAATCTACAAATGCTAAGTGAAAGAATAAATGACAGGGTTACAGATCAGCAGCTCTTCAAACTCCCAACTCACATGCTCCGAGGAGCATCGCTTCCAGCAGCGGGCTTGCGGTTCAAATATCGAATAACAGCATCTTCAACCCTGTTCAATGACCAAATAAGTACAGATGAGTGGATGTTTCTTTTTAATTTTGTCATGTGCAGGCTTTCATAAATTGAATTAGATGACCAAATTTGTCTCTTTTTGACTAGGCATCCTTATGATGATATTGCAAATTCTGTGACTAAATAACAAAAACAAGCCCGATCATGTGATCAATTAACAGTTCTTGACATCAGAACTAAAAAGAAAAAAGTGAATAACAATTTGGCAAGTTGCAGGCTAAGCAATTGCATAATAGAACCCATATTTATCATCTTTCAAGTGACATTGTTTTGAGCAGGCAACAACATATCTGATATACATCTACAAGTCAAATTCTAAGATTATTCATCAAGTCAACCGTGGCATTCATATAATGTGTACATGGACAGTGGACCTAAAATAGAAGCTACGGATCAAATAGATGAAATGAAAGAGGTTCAAACAAGGAAAAATAGAAAATTAAACTCACCATGGCTGGTTAAAGAAATCTGAGCGGCGCTCTTTCTCGGCATTTCTACTAGCTTCTCCAGCTACCAGCTTCAAATCCTTGCTTTGAGATTCAATGAGAGCATTGACAAATTCGACAGGTGATTGACTAAATCCAAGGAAGAATGCGCGTCTCCGACGATGTTCATGAATTTTCCTTATAGCAGTACATATCGCCTCATCACAAGTATCAATCTCTTTATTCTTCTCAGCATTTGCCAACAAAGCAGACAACTCCCTCTGTATTGGGAATGGCACGTCAACCACCACATCATAGCAGACAGTTCCAGCTGGACTATTCCCCGACAGCTTAATTTTATGCTCCAAATGTATTGGCTGTGGAGGAGATAAATGCTGAGATATCCTCTGTGAAACCATCGTGAACTTCATCTTTGATTCCCCAAATACTTTCTGAAGAGGTGCGTCGCAATTGAAAAACGAAGGGTCCTCAGGGTTCTGCAGTTTCCTAGCCTTCACGTAATGCCAAATTGCAGCTATTATTCTAGGACGGGTTTCAACTTCTATACCAAGAACTTCCATCAAAGCTGGAGAGAGCTTATATTTCTCAGGCACATAATTCATTTCCAATCGTATATTCACAGAGAACTCTTTGTCCCCTTTTCTCTTGACTTCAAAACCCTCGTGAGGTGCAGGTGATCGAGCATGCTCCCATACAATGATATGATTATCAGGATATAGTCTCTGATCCAACTGAATTGTCACTCTCTTGAAAAAAGATGAGAACTTTGGGTACAACGGGTTTGATTTCTGGACTGCTCCAGGCTGGTCAGGGTCTACCCCATCTTCCAAGATTCTCCCGATAACTTTAAGAGTCCAAGTCGGAGGGTCAGCATTTGGCTTCTTGGGGATTGTTCTTATCTGATTGGAAAATGTATTGAAGACATAAATTCGAAGGGTTTTCTGAACACAAGGAGGGCTTTTAAGCGCCTCCTGGATGTCAACCTTCTTTCTAGCTAAAGCAGCATCAACACGGGTTTCAAACTCAAGAAGCTGGGTGTACAGAGCAGACTCAGGCAGAATTGCTGCTACTCTATCTTGTAGCTGCTTCTCTGGTAGCTTCTGCTTCTTCCTACGTGCAGCAGAAGAAAGATCCATGGGTTTCAATGGTGAAACCATGCTCGACATGGGAACACCAGGAGGTCTACCCAGAGGTTTCTGAGGGAGCCGTTTTGCACTAGCATTGCCAGGAGTCGAGAACGACGGTGAAGATGAACCCAAATTGCCTATTCCAGCACTCTGATTTTGGTTAAGAGAAACCCCTTGCGCTTGTAATTGAGCTTGGAATTGTGCATGAGCTGCTTGAACTTGAGCAGCGTGAGCTGCTTGTGCTTGAGCATGAGCCTGCTGCGCTTTCAAATGGGCTTGCAAAGTAGCCTGTGCTTGGGACAGCTGGAACTGACCACCCTGAAAGCCAGCACCCATCTGCGCTTGTTGTGGGAATGTTGGGTTCGCACCCATCGATGGATTGACCATCCCTGAATTCCCAAATGGTGACGAAGATTGCCCCAAACTCTTTGGCGGGTTATTATTGTTGTTGTTGTTGCTGTTGTTCATAGACATATCTAATCACTATATAAATTACCCACTAAATTAGCCTAAAAACAAGCTAAAACTACCAACCCCCAATTAGCTTCGAACACCCAAAGCATCTAAAACTCTGCCATAATTAAAACCTTAAAGAAACAAAAACCCACCAAAAATATGCAAATCTAAACAAATTTCCCCCCTTAGAAATCAGGAATCAAACTTGAATGGAAATAAAGAGCTATAAGCCCTAGATAAGCCCCAATCTTTAGCAGGAACGAACAGCGAATGAGCTTCAAGAGGCAGAAATGAAAAACCCTAATTTCACAAAAGATGTTAATTCAACCCCACTTTAACACAAATCATTTTGTTCTAGATAAGGAAGATAAAGACAGGAAATAAAAATCATGGGTATCTATCTAAAAGGGAACCTTGAAAAAAAATGAATAAAAGGTTTTGAGTTTGGATTTGTCAAAAGGAATTCAAATGAAAAAACCAGATGAGATGAAATCTTACAGAAGTGCCGTTAAGGTAAAAGTCTACTGCTTCTGGTTTTTTTTGGTAGTTGTTCTCTTCTGCTTCTTAGTGAGCTAAGGCTAAAGAGTTTGCAAATAGAGGAGAGAGAAGACTGGCTTTCCTTTCCTTTGCTTCGCTTTGTTTCTCTCTCTCTCTTTCTGTGTGCCTTTGTTTTCTTTTCCGTACGGAAAAGAGAGTGAGAGATAGAGTTCAACGTAGAGGACGACTTGTAGTTTTGGGGTGAACGACGTGTCGTTCCTAAAGAGAGTTGTTATAGAGAAGGTCTGTGTGAAGGGATAATGGGCTGAACCCCATGAGTATAGAAAGGCCTAAGACTTTCAAGCAAGCTTAGATTACAAGTCCGAAAACCTAAATCCAGCCTACCAATCAGAAAAGTTCTAGAAGAGAAATGGGGGATTTAAGTTTACATGAAATAAATAAATGGTGAAAATCATACATTCATTTATGGATTATGGCCATGACGTTGTGTTTTTTTTTATCAAAAAATAAAATAAAATTTGAAAAGGTCACTAAAGAGAAAACTATATAATGCAAAATCAGTTATGAAATAAAAACCAAGATTTGAAAAGAAAATACATTTGGTTCGTCTCGTAGTAGGATTCATTACTATATTTAACACAATAAAGCCAAATCTTGTAATGTAACGGACCAGCTCTAACAACTAGCATTAAACGGGATTTATTAGTTATTAAATAAGTTTTTTTTTTTTTAATTTTAATTACCTAGTAAAACGATCAAAATATTTGTGGAAACAAAAGGATTTAAAACTAACATCAAAAAACATTTTTATACCATCATAATAATTTTTTCATTATTATAATGTTATTTGAAGAGAAATTTGATCAATCCATCAAATTTATAATTCAAATTATGAGATTAAAATAATAAAAATATAAATTAAAATTAATTATAAAATTAATTCTTAATTAATATAATATTAAAAATGATGGAGTAGTTTTACTTTCTTTCTTTTTTTGGCCTTTTTTTCCCACGCAACATCTAGAGAAGGTGACAGTTCAGGGCAGAGGAGCTTGGTAGATATTGGAGGTAATTAAGGAATCTACAATTATAGTTAGTTGTGAGATATGGTATAAGTAATGTATTGGAGGGATTCCGAAGCTTCCGAGAAAAGATTAATGGTTAATGATGCTTTGATAAATTAGATGACCAATTTGTTTTTAAATAAGGACTAAAATATCATGAAAATAAAATAAAAAAAATTATTAAAATTATTTTAAAGACCAAAATGAACTTTTGTGAAAAAATTATTCACCCTTCTCAATAAATAGCATGTTCTTGTTCAGGGCAAATCTCATCTATTCTCCGGAGTCCAATCCAGTTCAGTCCAATTTCATTTATCCCGTCCTGTCCAGCGTTTCAAATGCACCCTGCAAATCTTATAGAAAGCAAGCCTTCGTCTAAACCCTAGCAGTCAGGGTTTAGCTCGCAAGGCAACAAAAGTGGGCAGTGGCACTGGAAACCTCTGGTCCTGGTCCTGGTTGATGCGTTTTGCATTTATAAACTCACTTGATGCATTTTGAATTTACAAAGTTGAAGTTTCCCTGCTGTCAAGTAATGGGGTGCTTGATTTTGTCTTGTTTTGAAACCTGATGAAAAAAAGCAGGGGCTTGTTGCCTTGTGAACAAGCCTCGTAAACTTCAGGGAATAGGATACATACAAATTTAACGAACACAAAATGTAGATGAAAAGAAATATCCCTTTTCATTTTATGCTATTTAGCAGTTTTTAATGTTGTATTTGTATATACCATGTAAGATGGATCTATTTTGAGGGTAAATGTATGGTTGAATTGGTGTGATTGTTTCGATATCTTGTTGGTAGTTGATTCTATTTGCCCTCGAAAGTCATGGGAAAGTCACTTCAGTTGTCTTAGGGTTGCCTTGAAAGGAAATGGCAATAAGATGACTACTATAAACGGATCCTGAATATAAAATTTTTTTTTATCATTGTATAAAGTTGAAGTTTGAATGTTATGAAGTAATGGGGTGCTTAATTTTGTGTTCCATTGATGTTAAAACCTGATAAAAAAGCAGGGGCTTGTTGCCAATGTGAACAAGTCTCTCGTGAATGTCGGGGGAACTAATTGCATTGTTCTTGGGTGAGTCTTTAAAGGCAGTGCCAATGACTAAAGGTTCAGTGAATGATGCTACATGGCAATCTTGTTATTGTTTTATTGGCACATGCTATGTGAGAGGTACTTGCTTTTTGTAGGAATTTATATGGTTGGATCTGTGTAACTATAGATTGCAAAAGGTTGGATATCCTATTCTTAGTGATTCTATGTATATACTTGGAAGTACTGTGGAAAATCACATTTGTTTCTGTTTCTTTAAAAGATTAAATGTGTGGTTTACTATGATATGTCGATGGGATGGCACTTGACTTGAATTTTTTCAATGGGTTATTTACAGTTGCATTTGTCTTGGTGATTCTCAGAACAAGAAGGACCGCCTGTGCATTCAGGAAATCTAAGACTAAAAGGTATTTGAAGATGTCCTGGCCTCCATACAAGCCATTCCCTTCATGCAAATCTGTGGTGGTGTTGACCGAACTGCTCAAGCAAAGAATCATCATTCAAATGGCCTCTTAAATCACCAGATTTATCCTTGATTTGCTTTTACTTAGTTACTCTTAAGTATGATCTTCAATTCATAACGATGTGCAGTCCTTGTTGATCGACCTGCGTGCCGTGAAGGGTCTGGTTATGGATTCTCTGTGCATATCTCATATTTGAGCATAGAAACAGAGGCAACTAGCCCACAGTGGTTATGGTAGAATTAGCTGTGAGTTTGATCTTTCTTTTCCTTTTCCTTTCTCCTCTCCAAGCTACAGCCTAGTGCATTTTCCTAACAGCATGTTATTGCTCCTTCTGCAGCACATTTTTCATAGCAAGTCCGTATTGAGTTCGATTTTGTCCAAAAAGGGAGGACCAATCAAGGAGGAGGTAACTTGCTAAACCATTGTTGGCATCTTAAAGCAGTGATCCATCAACTTTCAGATGATTGCAAGCACAACATTTATTCAATGGATACACAACAAGAAGGAGATTCTTTGTAATTTAGAATAGCATTTTGAATTTGTATAGCGAAGAGGCTTCAAGAGAAATCAAGTCAAGTTTCTACACTGCTTGAAGTTGTTGTAGACATCTGGGTGCCTTTGAAACATTACACTGGAAAAAAGAACAGAGGATGCAAAGGATGATCTAAATTTTACTTCACGTGCTATGTGGACCTCAGAAACGCAACGACTTGCTTCACTGTGACGGATCCTGTGAATGCAGCTGAAGGTCTTCCTCGAAATACCAGATTATGCTAAACGACTGAAATTTGCTTTATAAGATCCCTTTTATGATCTTTCCCTCAACATCTTTGTTTATGGAAATTACAAATTGGGGGAGAGATATTGTGGTATAATTTGTTGGATTTGCAGCCTGAAACTCAGCTGGCGTCGAGAAAAATCAAGATAGCACAAGCTATATGCAGCTGTAATCCTTCCATGGATGCAATGGCCTTGCTAGCCGGGGATGGAAATTTAATCTGAATTCAATACATTTTGATATTATCTGAATAAATAAGCATTCTTTAGATAATAATTATCTTATCCGATATTTAACAGATAAAGTATATATATTATCAAACCGACTTGAAACTCGTTTGAACCTAACCCGTAATATATATTGGTATTATATAAATATATTTGTATAACATTTAATTTTTTTTATATAAATATATATAATATGATATATTACATCTCAGACATAAAATACATCTAATATTTATTATTAATATGCATATACATACTTCAAATATATATATATTAACTATTTTATTTTTTATTGAATAATAAAAAATAGCAAATAATGGATACCCAAAACCCTATATATAATTTATAAGAATCTAAATTTTGTACTTAATAAATAATGAATGAATAGAGTAGAGGTACAGATATAAAAAAATCCAAGCCGTGCTATTTCCATCCCTACCTGGAAGCAAATTTGTCTCGATTTCTTTTTGTTCATCTCACTTCTCAGAAGCTTTTCTTCCTGCAAGGCATGTATTTGCATCAAGAACCCTATTGTGGGGGGATGCGTTTACGAAACTTGAAATGCATATCATCTCATGGTGGTAGATCATCTGTCAGTATCTTCTGCCACGTAAAATCTAATGCAGAAAAAGTTGAAAAGACAAAACATTATAGTTGCTCTTAGAAATGATGGTTGACTGTATCTAGGGTTATATCAGCAGTCAGCAACTACGAAGCAATCTTTAGTGCTGATTTTGAAGAATTTATGTTCCCTTTGCATTCCTGCAGTAACTTTGCAAGAACCTTCAAAGCGATCCAGGTTACATTCTCGTGGTTAGTGGAAAATTCATTTTCACGAATTAACTGTGGAGTCAAACCAGCAAACTGTTCCAAATTAAGAATCATTGACGGCAGTGGAACATGACAATTCTCCACGGGATTTGCTTGGGCAACAACTCAGCTTATTTGGGTGTGGCGTTGCTTTATACTCTCCCCACTTCTTTTCTGGACAATTTTGGTGAAAATACCCTACTGGAACGTGATGAACTGCACTTCATGATGGTAATAGAAATCAAGTAGATGGAACAGGAAAAAGGAATAATAAAATGTTTTGACAAACAGAGTTAAGAGTATCAACTATCCCAATTCAGTAAACAGGCAATGCTCCTTTGCTGTACCGATCTTTCAAGAGTTCCAACAAATCTAACCTAGACTCGTTGGTATCAAGGTCATAATTATTGCCTTATGTTCCTTGATCTGAATATGACATCAAACAAAATGACAAGCTGTGTTATCAGAAGATAACATCAAAGCCAGAACACAGTTCAACATGCCAAGATCCGAAGTCATTGAGAATAAAAGTACATACAAGACACTCGACCGCTATAATTCAGCTAGGTTTCTTAAATACCCACATCCACCACACAATCTGGAGAGACACCTAACGAAATACCTGAGGATGTATTGAAAATATATATTGAAGCATCTAGTGTGCCAAATCCTAATTTCAAATGTAGCTATTATTCGATACTCATATAACAACTCTATAGAGTTACTGCCTAGGAGTGTCAAAATTCAAGCTACCATAACAGAGCAGTTCAATATAAAGTTACTCAGCCTGTTTTTGCCACACTCAAGAGGCCTCCAAAGCAATTCTTCAGCTTCAGAATCAGGTCTGCAGGTGTATATAGCCATGCCATCCCCGGAATAAGTAACTGTGGATGTAGATGCACCTATTACAAGTAGTTCATTGCCCAGAGACTTGAAGGCTACACCCCATCCTTTGTTAGAATCTGCTCTTACCGGCACTGCTCCTAATTTCTTCCATGTTCTGCTCTTTTTCAAGTATACCTTCAACTGGTTTGATGAAGGCTCAAGGGAGTAAAGCTCATTGTTCACAACAGCAATGAGGGGTGGAGATTGGAAAGTAGCGATTGGTGTATCCTCCAACATGTCTGGGATCAGGTCCCATGCCTTTTTATCCTCATCATAGACTTCAGCACAAGTCAGAACATTTCCCTCCTCGTTCCGTCCTCCAATCACATAAAATTTTTTATCCATGAAACAACCAGAGCAAAGCTTTCTTCTTTGCCGCATCCTTGGAAGGTCTTCCCATGATTTAGTATCTGGATTATATTTCTCTGCGGAATTTAGAACATCAACACCAGTGCCGGTCACTCCACCAGCTACAAAAGCAAAGGCACCACAGGATGCAGACGCAAACAAACACCTAGGATTGATCATGGAAGGACCCTTATTCCAGCTGTTTGTTTCCAATTCATATCTCCAAACAACAACCCCCTCTATCTCCCTGCCTGAAATAATCAGATGGGTCCCTGCACAAAGGGATTCCTTATCTCCAAAAGAGAAACAACAGTCTGCTGGTAGATCTGGAAGTTTCCTGCGAGAACAGAATTGTCTATCAAATCCCCACCAACTTTTGTCCCCGGTTGCAAAAATAAAAACAGATGATTCTCTAACACCAATTTCCCTCCTAATCTTAAAGAGCTCACCACTCTTTACAAGAGAGAGTATCCGCTTGTTCACGTTTGGAAACTTCCAGTACTCTGATCTTGGAACTCTTGCTAAAATCAGATTCTCTAGCTCATCACTAAGTTGGGGAGCGTAGGAGTAATCTGCATCCTGAGGTTTTACATTTGACGAACCAACTCTACCATTGCTGCAAGAGAAATTATAACACCTCGATCCTCCTCTACTAATTTCACAAACACCATTCTTTTTCATCGGGGGGCTATTAGAAGTAATCCAAGAGCTATTGCCAGAGTCCTCTGCCAGCATCCTTTTCTTACTAAGATCAGGATCATTTCTGCTCACATCCCCTATTCCATCTTCACTCCCCAACTCTTTTCCTTTGGACATGGATCAAAGACCTTTTCAAAGCCTGAAATTCTCTGTCATCGAAAGAACAGAACAAATAAGAAATGCCAGATTATCATCAACAATCAAAATACCAATATGCAAAATTCATAATATTTGAAAAACATAAAGCAAACAATTTTGTTTTCAACAGCTAAACAGATGAGTGAATATGGATACACCTTGCTAAAAAACTAATCCCCTGAGAGTTTTCATACTATAGGAAATTATAAGATATACGTTAAAGATCTAGAAGCAGCAGTTTCTACCCAGGTGATAAATTAAATCAATTAACCATTTCGAAGACACGAAACTAATCAAAAGTAACAAAAAGAAAATCTCCCGACCCAAGAGATTAAAGAGGATATGAACCCAGAAACATGGCTTGGATTTAGATTCCAAAAATGGGTTAACGAGAATACCAACTACATAGACAAAGCAAACCCAGATGAAAACTTAACAGCTCTATGCCATGAATCAAACTTGATCAAGATTCCATTAATGAATTAATAAGAACATGATTCAAATTCAAGCAAGAAACAGTGTACATATCCACCAACCTCAAACGATATATTGAAGTTCGAAATCAAAGAACACTTCTGTATCACCAGTTGATCAAAACAACAGAGTGAATCAACCCCAACAACAAAAAAACAATTTAACAAGATGAGAGCTTTAACCAAATTAGCCAAAAGGAAGGAGAAAGTACAGTGAGATGGATTAGATTGGTATGTAATCCAAAAGTCAAAAGAACACAAAATGGATACACACCCAACAAAGCAAGGCCAAAAAAGTACCAAGAAACGTTCTTCAGACAAAACATATATACACACAAACAGAGAGAGGGAGGCGTACCAGTTAAGGTAATTCCTAGTCAAGTCAAGTCAAAGGAAGTGAAGTAAATGAAGGGACGGTTATAAAGAGAGATAGAGAAAATAAATCATCAAAGAAACGAGGGTTTTAAGGGTTAGAATTAAGAGAAAAAAGATAGAGAAAATATTTAAAAATCGAGAAGGAAAGAGAGAGGAAGAGCAGAAGGAGGAGATAGAGAGAGGTTTATAATAAGTGTATGGATGATGGTGAAAGAGTTCAATTTGAAGACAACCCATTTGTTAGAGAGGATTTCTTTTCTTTTTTTCTAAAAAAACAAAACAAAAAAAGCCTGATTAATTTAGCTTGAGTTATTGTTTGTGGGATTATAATACAATTAATTTAATTATTCATTTTCAGTTGTTCTTCTTCTTCTTTTGGCTGCTACTACCATCATCGCCTCCAACAACACAACAAAGCATTAACTATCAATCTTTTTCTTTTTCTTTTTCTTTTTCCTTTTCTTTTTGTATGGTAATTTATAATTTCCTTTTCAAGAATGAGGATTCATTATGCAACATTGTTTTTCTTTTTCTTTTTCTATTTATTTATTTGGTATGATAGAATCAAAGTAAATTTATTTCTCAAATGATTAAATTTTTTAAAATTCTTTTAAGAATTTGTTTTCCAACTATCAATAATTTCTTTTTTGATACTTCTAAACTATGTTATATTTAAATTCAAGTATTTTTTTAGTTTTATTTTTTTAAGGTGTCATCCAACTGTTATATAAAAAAAAACATTTTAATTATTTTAAAAATAATATTTTACATGCAAGGAAAAAGAATTAAGGAAAGCTTGATCTAATATATTTATGATCTCGTGAACAATTGATTATGTTAAGAAAGTATATCCTTTCATGGTTTGATCAATTGATTATATTAAAAAAGTATATCCTTTCATGGTTTGATCAATCAACTTCCTTGCATGTTTGAAATTCCATCCAATGGTTTGAAGCATGTGGGTCAAAACGATGAACATGTCTTAATCCCTTAATCCTAGTCGTTAAAATTTTAATTTTTGGTTATTATATATATATATTGGTTTTAAGGCTAAGAACATTAACATGTTTTAAAATATGATTATAATTATTTTTTAAAGTGTTTTTCACTTATAAATATATTTAAATAATATTTTTTTATATTTTTTAAGAATTATTTTTTATATTAGCACATCAAAATAATTTTAAAATATCAAAAATATATTAATTTGAAGGAAAGAAAAAAATAAAAATAAAATTTATTTTTTAAAAAAAAATATTTTTAAAATATAAAAATAAACAATTCTTATAAAATTCGGTAAGACGTGGTATTTCTCATCTCTTTCTTCTGTTGTGTAAAGCAAGAAAAAAATGATATGTTGAGGAGAACCATAATAATGAGATGTTTTTTGTTTGATTAGGAAAGTGTCAAAAGTCCATTTTGATGGGTGAGCTTATAGCTAGCGTGGAAGAAATCAAGGCTTTTGAAAACGATTTTATGCTGTTTTGTTGAGTCCGGTGTCATGGGCATAATTATCACATCCCATCTAATTACGACTTGGTTAGGGATAATTGGATGAGTAAACTTAAATCCATTTTAAGATAACACATTTTGAAAAATAAAAATAAAAATAAAAATAAAATAAAAATAAAAATAAAAATTACTTTGAATCAAAATAATAAAGAGTTATATTTGAAGTTTATCTAATTAGATCTTATCCAAGTTTAATCAAGCCAATTAAATAACATGTGACTGGATCAACTTTTTAAACAAGTCAAAAGCAAATCTAATCCAATTTAAAAATAAAGAGATTACAAAATTTTTCCATAGAGCTAGAACAAATTTGATAACTATGATGGTGAGTAGTTACTAATTTGGATTCTAATTTTTATTTTTTCTATATTATTAATATAGGTAAATATTTATATATTTACAAAAAAATAAATTAAGAATTTTTAAATCACCTTAATTTATGTAATTTTCTTCTAATGATCATTGGCTTGTCTTTTTGTAAGCAATATAGGGTATGAATTCATATTTTCTTTTTAGTTTTTTTGTCGGTAAAGTGAATTCGTTCATGCAGCTTATCTTAATTTTTGTAATTTTCTTCCAACGAGAATTGACTTCTTTTTTTGTAAGCAATATATATAGGGTGTGAATTCACATTTATTTTTTATATTTTTTTTTGTTGGTAGAGTGAATTTGTTTATGCAGTTCAATTCTTTTTTAAAAATATTTTTTAAATTTTTTTATATAAAAATGCATCAAATTAATACACGATAAATGTTTTCATATTTTTATTAGTTTTGATGTACAGATAGAAAAAATAAAAAAAGTTTAGAAAAATTATTTTAATATATTTTTAATAAATAAAAAATATTATAGTAAGAGCACCCTGCACGATGACACTAATTTAGACCGTATTTTGGGATGCAGAGAGGAACAAGAGACTATTGTTTCTAAAAGAAAAGGTTGTGTCGACTAATTTGAACCTCTTCTTTTATCAGATCTTGTAAGATGAGCTTTGCGGAAGCAATTCGAATCACGTTGTTGTATAATCTTGACCTAAACAAATCCTTTGATTTTGTAGTGGAAACGAGGCTAGAAATTAAAAACTTTTTCATGTAGCACTTGTACTTAGTTTTAGTTAATCAAATTATTTATTTGTCAGTGTTTCAAGAAGACTGGTAATCATAATTAAAGAGATTGAACGTACGAGTGAACCATTCTTGTTCTAATGTGTAATGCCACGCATATAAAGCAAACATGGCCAAATATTTATTAAAAAATAAAAATCAGGTTCTGGAGGTCAATAGTTAGCTAGAATCTCACAAATCTCATAGCTGTTAAAAATTTATAATCTTTAATTTCAAGGCTCATGAAACTTATTGAGATGCGCACAAACTAACATAGATATCCATGTTAATTTTTTTAAAAAAATATTTTAATGAAAAAAATTAAAAAAACAAGTTAAAAGTAGGGTTTTATTCTAGAATAAACTTTAATTGTTTTCAAAACAAGTTATGATGTTGGGATGAAGTGTATTTTTTTAGCTATTATTTTTTTATTCAGATGCTATGTTTTTATTTTTATCTATTTAAGTTATTAATATTTTATTTAATTATATATTGTCAATTCAATATATTAAGTGTATATATGTGTTGGGTGTCTCTTGGTACATATACGATAGAAAGGAGTTACGATGAAGAAAATATGAAAACAAATTAATTACATTTAGTGTCCAACTTTTTATTATTTTTCTGTTTCATGCTATAAATAAAATGATAATTCTTTTGCCAATTAGAATTCGAGTTTAGTTTTATCAAGACATTTCATATATATTCAAACTCTAAATAAATAAATAAAAATATTTGAAAAAAACAAAAACTATCTTCCCATTATACCCGAAAGCTAGTTGAGCTTTAACCCCTTGTTGAAAACCCAAAAGAAGAAAGAAAAGTAAAGAATCCAAGCAGCAGCTCAATCATGATTATCAAGACACAAGTACTTTTATAAATGTTGATTGGTACCAACTAATATAATCCGATTAGGCCAATTACTGCCTACCTTTTTTGTTTGGAATTTTAGCTGTAACGCTAAGGTAATTAGGTCAAACTCTCGCACAAAATTACGTGTTAGTGACGTTTGATGCCTTGAGTTCTGTATAAATTTTACATCAAAATTATTCAGCAGAATTCTCTCTTAATTAATATATATATCTCTTGTTTCTCCTGGTAAAAACAAAGACAAGGGACATATTTATCTCTTAATTAACTATCATTGAAAACTAAATTGAAAGCCAAAAAAAAAAAAAAAATTCCAATTGAGTCCCACATCCATTGAACATTATCCAATTAACTCTCATCTTAGAATTCTTACTTTTAAAAAAAAGTGAAAAGGACTTGTTTTCTCAAGATAATGCACCACTTCTAGACTGGTGGGTAATGCATGATAGATGGAGGATTCAATTGATAACTGCGACAAATGTGTCATTTTCTTGTAAGAAATAATAACAATAACATTTTCTTGTAAGAAATAATAATAATAATAATAATAAAAGTCCTCCTGCGTGTTGTGGCCAGGATTTTTCCTTCATGAATTGGCTTTAGATGTTTCTTGTTAGCAGCACTTGGCACTAAAAAAAGAAAAAAAAAAAAAAAGAAGAAGCTTGGGGGGAGTTAATCCACGAGGACTTCAAAGGGTTCATCCTTAATTATTAATCAAAGTTTCTAAGTGAACAATTTGGAATTGAGAGAATTGGCAAAGCTGACTCTTTTGTCGTTTGCCTTTACGAATTTGAAATTTTCTTCTTTCATTTATCTTTTCCCTCTTTGAACATCCAGACAACAAGCAAACCAGAAACCTGACAGCAATTATCACTTATTCAATTATGCTCGATATAAGTTATGCTCTTTTTTTTTTTCCTTAAAAAAAACCTTTTAATATGATTTATGGATGTATTTTCCTCATCGATTTAAGTGTATCTAGAAAAAATAAAACCTTTCTAAAAAAAAAAAGAAATTAAATCTTTTTTTCACCCAGCTTATAGTTACAAAATTAATAAGAAATTTTTTGTGGCTCAGTAATAAGAAATTGAGATTAAAAGGTTTGTTAATGATCTTAAATTTGAACTTTGTACTTGATAATATAATGATCATTAGAGGCTTACATGGTCGTTAATTTCAAGATTTATGGAATTAGTTAAGGTTTATGCAAGCTAGCCTGGACACCTATATTAATAATAATAAAAAATTTAATGGGAGATTTAGGTTGAAAAACTGAATTTAATAAAAGAATAAAAAGAGAGACCATAAGATTAATTTATATCCAAAAAAAACATAATATAAAAAGAGATCATTACCGGTTTTTTCTTTGCGGCAAAAACTAATATTCTTTCTTCCAAAAAAAAAAAAAAATTTTGTCAGACAATTAGATGCTTTAAGAATCCTGGAGCTTACTTATTCAATTTGAAGTCTAATTAAGTGTTCATCTTTCTTTCTTTTCTGCTGTATGGTGAAGATATTCTTCGACCAGTTGATTGAAACTAAATTTATTATTGGACGGTCATAAGAACATACCTCTCGCATTGATTTAATTCATTAAAATAAATAAATCATTTATAATACATGGTCCTGGATAGTGGCAATAGGGTTTGAATCTATAAAGTCAAAGAATAAAGCAAACGCCCTCAGCCACCATACCAACCTCCTCTTTAGAGTCAATAAAAATAAATATAACAAGCGAGTTTTAACGAGGATGATCTAGTTAGTATCACAACCGATGATCCTTAGCCATTATATCTGTTAATTTGCTGTAAGATTTGATAGTTTTATCCCATGAAATTAACTAGACCCGCCTGCAAGAACACTTTAAACTCTAAAATATGGAAGGAGGCCCCCTGATCGGAGAAGCTTGCAGCGGTCTCACGAAGTGGCCAAGGGGGTCGCTGGAGGCCTCCTGAGGCATTGCTTTCTCACAAGAATCTAAGCATAAAGTGGATGGACAATCACGTTTGATGGGATTCTTGAATTAACAAGGTGGAGAGAAGAAACAAAAAAGGAACCGAGAGGTTGAAATCTGCCTTGAAAATGAATCCAATGAACAAGCTTTTAACATAAGGTAATTAATCTGGTCCGTGAGACATCCCATGAGCTGTCCATAATCAACTTTTTCAGGGAAAAAAGAGAGAGGTTGTTTAATAAGCATATGCAGATATGATATAGGGGAAACTTTTGAAGAAAGCAAAGCACAACAAGTGGCAGCTGGTCTAGAAGCATGAGCTTGCTATGGCAACATTTACAAATTAATAAACAATGGACTAGCTAGTTAGAAGGCATCACGTCTGTCCTCTTCAGAATGCTCTAATCAAGATTATAATAGAGATAATTAACAATGTGGGATTCATTAGTTTAATGCAGCCAATTCGCACAGAAAGTGGATGTCCATTGGATGAGGCTTTCTTTAATTAACATTAAGCATATTTTAAGGAAAGTTTATGTGTTGGCTCTCCACTGATTAGTGTGGTGGATTTACCTTTGCTCTTTCTATATTTATAATCAAAAGCTGATCAAGGCTTCACTGTCATTGCATAGGTTTAGCATTCTTGCCACCACAGGTGCATGTAATCTCTTGAGCTGAGGGTGGGATTGGCCGGAGGGCGAGGGCCTAATCAGCCTCAAGGACACAGATTTGGAAAAGGGCCAAGGCATTTTTTTAAAAAAAACCCTAGAACATAAAGAAAGAAAGAAAGAATGAAACCCACTAATCTTGTTTTAGACGGCGAGAGATCGAAGCAGCACTTGCATAAATCCCTTTTCATGGAGATAAACAAACCTTAAAAAGGACTCGTTTACCTAAACCAGTCACCTTTTTGGGATGCTCACGAGCCATGTGATGCTTCAAAAATGGGGTATAAGAGGACAAGTGCCTTGCTTTTAAAAGAGGTTTAAACCTATAATAGACTAACGATCGATCATTCCTAATGCTAATGCAATGGCCCCCAAGCCTCGCACATACTTAAGTACCTTCTTGAATGTTTCTCTGTAATGCGACCATTTCACAGATGCCCACCTTCGTTTGTTTTTCCCGACTACAGTGATGACAAGTCACTAGCTTGCTAGGCTAATAACGAGAGAGAAGGCAACCATCAACGTCACATAAATAGTTGAGCAAATGTCATTTCAGACGTGGAACATATTCATTTAGCTGTGTGTTGCTGTGCTTTGAGCATATGCCCTTCGTTGATGCAAGCCATTGCAGGGCGCCTATGAGCTCTCGTCAAATCAAGCATCTAGGTCACCTGTTTGGACAGTAAAAATTAAGCACAAGACGCTTTCCTTCACACCTCTATCATTGCTGACACGATTGCTCATGGACTTGGGTTTGAGCAGGTCTTTGGTACAGTTATTACACCTCAAATATGAACCTCTCCGAACACGTCCAACGTTGCCTGATTGCTAGGTTATACACAGCTGATGAAGTTAGTTGATTAATTTGGATTTTATAGATTAAAACTATATATAAGGGGTGTCGTTTTCGCGTATAATTCCCACTTTTATTTATTAACTGAACAAATTGTTCAATTTCTTAATGAAAACAGAATATTCAATATATATGATCGATCGTTATAGAACTGAACCTTGTCAGAGAATCATTTTAATCTAATAATTTAAGTTGTTAGGTAAGGTTTCAGGATATAATTTATATTATTTTATAACACTCTCTCAAGTGAAAGCCTTTGAACTTGAAACTTGCACAAATCTATATTACTTTGTGCTTAATTTTTATCAAATAAATAGAAGATGTGAGATTCGAACTCGTGAACCGCTTGATTATTAAAACTCTGATACCATGTTAAAAAACTATCTCAACCCAATAACTTAAACTGTTAATAAAATCTTAGAATATAATTTATATTATTTTATAACATACCTATATTTTTGTTCTTGTTTACCGATTTCTACCATCTTATGGCCTAATTTACGATATATATATCATGCTTGACTACTGCTACACTCGTTTTTACTACTGAAATAGCTAGCAAGTAACTAGCTAGATGAACAACTGACAGTCACCAAATCGCCTGCCTGCTGAATTAAATAAAAAAATATAACTCAAATTAAGCCCATATAATTAATGATTGTAGATGTTAACCATCTTATTTAGTAAAGTTTATTTCATTTTCACCAAATAACATGGAATCAAACCTAACTTAAAGCAACGATAGTGATTTTTTTTTTTTTTTATAATAGACTTTTCGAAATTTGATTGATAAATAAACACATTCTTAATATGACGTTCTAGAGTTTCTTTTTTAAAATCTTATGGGTGAATGCATTAATTAATTTGAATATAAAAAGTTTTCTATGTTTTACGGTATTAATAAGGAGATAAATATCTCATATATCTCATTAATAAAATAATAAAAATGATAGGTCTCTAAAAAGATCATGTGTACACTAATATATACAGGGGCGGAAGGAGGGGGGCAAGCCCTAAAATATTCCACCCCTATATATATAGCTAAGTGTGGATGAGGTTTTTTATTCTACAAAAGTAAGTTTTTTTACTGTAATTAAGTGTGATTTTTCAATTTGAATTTTTTTAAAAATTAATTTACGTACCCTAATATAAATTCTGTAAATATAAATTCATTATTTTGCACAATAAATTTTGCAGCCGGTCAAAAACAAAAATATAAATATAAATTATAAGTAAAAATTTTCAACGAAAAAATTGAAATAGAGCCATCAATTAATTTATTTTTCATTAAACAAAATAAGGTAACTTAAATTTAAAATCTATTTTTATTTTATTTTGAGATGTTTGTTAATTAATTTGATGAGGTTTTTTTATATATATAATTCTACCATTTTTACTTTTTTTTTTTTTAGATCTGCTAATTTTTCCAATTGTTTTTTGAATTCTTGTTATAATGTTTTTTTTTTAATTAATTAGATATATTTCATTGGTTTGTTTTGATTATACTTTGATTTTTTTTTTTATGTTTTGTTTTTAGCAGAGTCACCAAAATTATCAATTTTTTCTCACGATATATGTTTTGATTTTAGGTTGAACTATGAACAAAATAAGAAGAATTTGATTTTTTTTTTCAAAAAAAAATATTGATAACTCGCAGCCTAGTGAACCAACTCCAATGTGTAATGTTAAAGTTATGATTGAGCAATTCCAATGCGTCTCAGTTTATAAAGAACCCGCGTTGATTAGTGAGAATAATTCTTTATTATTTTTTGCTTTATTTCAAAGGTTATCAAACATAAATAATGCTTCGTTTTAGCTAATGTTTCTTATATACTTTATATGTTTATATTTGATGATATAAAGACCAACATTAAAGTGTTGAATATATTATGAAGATGAAATTAACTTCGTTACTTTGACTCAATTTGACATTTCTTCAAACCTTTTACCTCATACAAAGATCATTATATGTTTATAGTAAGTTATTTGAATAAAACTAAATTATACAGGTTTTTTTACAACTCATGTACAATAAAGTAAAATAAATATTTTATTTTATTATATTAATTATGGCCCCCCTAACAAATAATTCTAGCTCCGCCCCTGAATATATATATATATATATATATATATATATATATATTATGTTTTTAATATTTTTATAATAAATGATCGTTCATGATCGGATATATAACCTTAAAACTTGATAATAACTATATCTTTTTGAATATGATGTATTCATTAGAATTATTTGACAATCAAGTCAAATATATTAAATCTAACATATTAATGAAACCCATTTTATTCAATAAAAGAAGTTAAGTCATCACCTTCTATGTTCGTTTTAGACGGTATAGAGGTTAATGTGGACGGGGGAGGAGTTCCACGGGAAGACTTTACGACTTATCTGTGTGCAAGTGAACGTGTTTAAATGCCCTCTAATCGGGGATTAATAAGATTTATTAAGAGATGAGTGTCCCAATGGCATGATGGGGGCGGTGCATGCGGCAATAGACATAAACGCACATGCACAGCGGAGCCAAGTGTCGACATCCATGGTGGAAAATTCATCTTCGAAGGGGTCAACCGTCCTATCCTAATCATATACAAAGATTCCGATGACCAAGTGCCCAAAACAAGATAATATTTGACAGACACATATGGCTGATGGTTTAGAAAAAGTCCATATTCAATTTTGTGAAACTCTGGAACCGTGTAGAACTAAAATTAGGGCTCCTGATTTCGGCCAACGAGGAACATGACATTTCCATTTTCACAGCGAATGATGTGACACGCATGGCTTGTTGATGACAGCACGGCTGCAGCGCCCTGAAAGAGAGAGAACCATTTGAGGCATTGCGGTGCTGCCGTGATTAAGTTCTTTTTAAAAATATATTTTTAAAACTAAAAAACAAACACAAGCGGTATTTCTTTCTTTTTCAACCGCAAGGAGACACCAAGCTTCCGTCTTGCATTGCTGCTGGCGCTTGTATTCGAGCACACCACATTAATGGGGCTGCTACTGTTTAATCATTTGACTAAAGAAATTTCATCATGAGATAATTTTTCTCATTTGAAAATATATTAAAATAATATTTTATTATTTTTTAAAATTATTTTTGATATTAGTATATTAAAATCAAAATAATATGAAAAAACTAAAAAAAATATTAATTTGAAGAAAAAAATAATTTTTTTTTAATTTTTTTAAAACAAACAGAGCAAAAATGATTGGAAACTTTAAAGCATTTCCCCCCATCTTTTGTGGTGTTGTTTAGTAAAACAGTGAAAAGTTAAGCCCACCATACCAATACTTATCCATCTTGATCAGGCCTATTGACAATTCTGTTAGTTGGGCTCATACTTTGAAGGATAATGCTTGGAACCATGGCCCAATTTACAACTAAAGGCTATAAGAACAGAGAAGCCCAATTCCAAACTTGTCAGCCCAACATCCTGATCCAAAAGAGAGCCACCCAAACCAGAAAGAGAACCAACAAAACTCAACCACACCATAACCAGAGGACTCCCTCACTCATTCACTGTCCTTTTATCCATGGCTACCTCTTTATCTCTCCCAAACTTCCTCTCCTTCTTCACACCTTCAAACCCACCTCCCAAAACCCCGGTGCCACCACCCCAACTCTCCTTTTCCACCCCGCAATCTCAAAAGTACAAGTCTTTATTGTTTTCCCAAGAGAGTGATGGTGGTCACTGTGGTTCTTTATCGACTGAATTGTCATCAGTTGTGTGCCCTTCACTTGCTTATTCAAATACCCTTTTCTTTAAATCAGCATATAATGTGCAGGTCATTGTGGAAGATAATGAGCCTGAAGAGAGGTTGCTGAATAGGTTCAGGAGAGAAGTCATGAGAGCTGGTGTTATTCAAGAGTGTAAGAGAAGGAGGTATCACGAGAACAAACAAGAAGAGAAGAAACGTAAGACCCGTGAAGCTCATAAGCGTAATCGAAGAAGGTCTGTTTTGTTGTTGTTCTTTACTAATTTGATTCTTTTGTTTTTTATTGTTTCTTTTGTTTGGTTGATGAGAAAATTTGAAAAGGAGGGATTTGGATGGAAGGATTTATTTAACTTGAGAGGATTAGTTGTGCATGGGTCTCATTGTAGTGTGACTTTTTCTTTTTTATGCTTGTTTAGTTGATTGGCGAGTGGATTTAGGGTTGGAAGAAATTATTTTTTTAATTAACATAATTTTGTAGTTCATAAGGTTCGGTGAAGAGTAAATTGTCCAGTCTTTAGAGTTTGGATGATGGCAGATTGAGGAATTCAAAAGATAGAGATGGGAGTTTCGAGAGTTACTGTGTTTCTTATGATGCATTGGTATTCATCTGAATTCATCTTAATTAAGATAAATATTTATGAGTGCTAGGTGAAGTTGAGGAAAGAAATGCAGAACTTTGAATGCTTTGTTTCATGTTGTTTTGGTTGGCCAACCCAATTTTGAGGGGTAGTGACCTAAAGCAGTATAAAGTTTAATCACTGCTGACGGGCTTATTTGTTTCTAAGCAATCTAGCTTCACGCCCTGATTTCAGTGGGGTTTCTCAGTGTGTCACCTACTTGTGCTTGATTTTTTTTATTCTTTTCCCGCTGCAATTATATTGGATTAGTTTATAAGTTCCTTTTCATCTTCTAAATGAATGGGAATTCAGATTTTCATCATTTTGTGTGTTTGTGGTGCCCATTTCTGTGCTCACTGCTTACCCTCTGTGACAAAACACAACTGCTTATTTTACACACAGGGGCACTTCAGTATCTCTTAGTGATCCATTTATTGTCTGAATCCCTTTTGTAACTATTTTGCTTTTGAACCGCATAACTCCACGAACTTCTATATCTGATGAACTAGAGATAGGTTTGCTAGTTCTTGATTCTCAACGAGGTGATGTTTAGTTTCATCCTTCATAGTATAGATTCTCTATCATGTCGTTTGTTTGTTGTATTGCAATTTTTGTGAGTTGTCCAGTCCCTTTTACTGGAAACTGTGTTGTTTGTATCGGCGCGTAGTTGAATGGCAGGAATGAACAATGTTTTTTGTTGGATCTTTCATGACAATTGGTATTTACTGCTAAAATTGTCTCACCTCCATGACAGGCGCCCCCAGATGAGAGGCCCATTCCAAAACAAGCCAGAAGCATCTCCAAGCAAGAAGAATGATGATGATGAAGATAACTGGGAAATGCCTGAAGGAGACGCTTCTTTTTGAAACATTCACCCTGCCTTCTGACTGTAGAATTTCTTTAAGATGTGAATGTAAGAGGCTATTTTTCCAATTAAGGTTTCTCAAGTAAATCATGTTATTTGTTTGACTCCATACGTTTCCTTTTTGTATCCAATGTAATGATATTCCACCGTTGAATCAATTGAAGGACCCTTAATCTTGTGTGACCTGAATTATTTCTCAGATGACATAATATTTTAATTATGAAATAGGTAAACAGACGTTTATTATTCATGCATTTCATTCAGTCGAGAGGTTCACACTTTAGAAAGAACATACCTGTGTAATCAGATATATGGTCAGCACTTTGGTTGATTTTTTTTTTAATCAAACACTTTTGTTGATTGGATGAGAAATAAATTCTAACTTGTCGAGCACTTCATTTGAGCTCTTCCTGAAGAAATCGGCGAGGCCGAACTATTGTCCTTCACCAACAGAGCATTGAACATTCTTGACTCTTCATGAACAAGGTTATCAAGAACAAGGTTCAGGCCATGAACCTTGCTGTCCAGATCACTACAGCAGGTAGCATTTAAAGCATATATCTCGCTCGTATCTTTGCCGGGCTCACATAATCCACCGCAATAACTCGGTTCTATATGCGTAGTGCGCAATCCAACCATTTCAACAAACCCCTCGTCTATTATTCGCTGGCACACGGATGCAGTTGCCATGTTGGGATGAAGAAACCTACCCAGATTCCACACTTCGAGGAACTCGAGGGATGCGAAGTCTGATTTTATGAAAAAGAATCCACCACGTGAGTATTTGTTAATGCTGCTTTGGTTGCTTGATTTTGAATCACATCCGATTGTTATTTCAGACTCAGCAACCAAAATTGGAAACGGAGTCCTGAGTTGTCTCAATTGTATAGGAAGTTAGCATATGATCCGAGCCCAGTGGCTGTATTATGGAAGCAATGGGGATGAACGAACTGGCAGTATTGAAAAGCTTGGAAATCTAAGCCAACAATAACCAAGTGGTTCAAGAGGTGTTCAGTCCCCTCTCCGATTTGAAAACTCTCTAGGAAGAGATCAAGAACAGAACCAGGCCTTGCCCATGACTTGTCAAGGACAGTCAATATGACTATTCTACCTGGCGTTGATGCTGCTCTTGGCCACTTCTGCAACTTTCTCCTATCTGTATTCTAGGAACAAAATCACCAAAAAGAAAACAAGGAAATAGAACACTCAATGCCTTGAGCATTACGTTTGAAAGTAAGGTACAGTAAATTCTGAAAACATATCAGGATGCTGGATGCGCGCCTCCAGGTTAAAAGATCATTCACATGTCCCATAACTTGTAAAGTTATCTTCAAATACTCAAATTTTCTTACTTCGGCGAACTCCAAAAGCCTAAACCGTAATACCTAACCATGTAGAATGAGAGGGGTTGAGAGGGGGAGAGATTTATTTCAAATTGCAAAATACTTTTCTTCCTCTCATCATATACAGAAAACATGGCAGTCCACAAGGCAAAAACATATAAACATTTATTAAAAATGTCTAAATTGGCACCTCTGCCACCCTCCCCTCAAGTGGTCTCTATGTGTCTAAACAATAATGTACAAAACAAAATTAGATGAATTATTGGAGGAAAATATATCTTTCAGATTGCTATGTGAACATTCTTGTTCTTGTTCTGTAACCCCCAGCTATTGGATCAAAAAGGAGACCGAAAATCAAACATAAAAGGACCATTATCAAGGGAAGTATAAAAGTTGGTGACTAGATAGATGGTTCACGCTATACGTTGTACGCCATCTTTTTTATTTTTTAATGTAAAAAAGATATCAAGATAATATAAACATTCTAAAACAATGATAAAAAAATTCTACTCATTGACTTGAATTGATCCAATAAGATCAACTAATTTAATAATATAATTAGAAAATATGATATTGATAACAAATAAATAAATAAATAAACAATGATTTAATAAAAAAGATAACACTTGCCAATATTATGGAAATATATCTTTACAATACTACTAGAATGTCTCAATGATATTATCTGTTAACAAATTAAAAATTAAATGAGAAAGAGATAATTGCATTGAAAATAAAAAATGAATCTCGACTCCTAGCAAATAAAATGAAAAATGAAGAAATTGAAAAGAAAACAATTGTTTTTTTTTAAAAAAATTGACTCGAGTATGCTAGCACATAGATGAATTCTTAAAAGTACTTTTCTGAAGGAACCAAACATGATAATTTTTTATCATCCGACTTGAGCAAAAATCAAATCAAATCTATAACCTAGTCATGAGACCTGGATAACCCTGTAAAAAGCAGATTGAATAAAATCACAAAGCTCAATTCTAAAACCAATTTAATATTGAAGGGAAAAAAATAAAAAATAAAATAAAAAATATGAAAAAAAGGCTCGAGTCAACCCTAGTGAATTTACTGAATCCATGACCTGAGACATAATATTAGGATAACTTCATAGAAAGAAAACTAAAAACAAATTAACGAAAACCAATTTTCAATGAATCAATGATGAGGGATGAAATAAAATTTTGTTAAAGAACATAAAAACTACTGAAGCCAACTTGGTTTAATTTTTAAAACTTATAACACCGATCACGAGGTCAAATTACAGCATAAAAGGCAAACCTAAAAAAATAATAATTTCAAATTCCCTACCAACCAAAATAATTAGAGATAAAATTGATTTTTTTTTTATAAAGGAGAAAAATATAGACTTTAGAAGAATGATGACCAAACTTGACACAAAAATTAAATCAAATCAAATTAAATTAAATCATAAGGGATGAAATTAAAAAATAATTTCAATTAAGAAAATGATAAAAAAAAACAATCAATAGAAAATGAACCAAATTTAATATAAAAATCAAATGTTAAGGGATGAAATTAAAAAAAATAATAATTTAATAAATGATTCAATACCAAATATATTGCAATAAAAAAATAAGGATATAATTTTATTCAATAAACAAATACTCAAACTTTTTTTTTTTTTTTTTACAATGAGCATGATGTTTTTTTAGGAGGGAAGACAAGAAAAAGAGATGAAATAAAAAATACGTGAGCGGAGCTCAACCACCAATCTTTTAATGGCATGAACCCTACCACCATGATAAGGGCAATGAGACATATCAAATACTACTCTGAATTTTTAAGACGCTTCATATCATTTATAGGGTATGAGTAACATTTACTTGCTAGCGCATGTCTCTACATGAGAATAACAAAAAAACTATAATAAAATGATGAAAATGTTCTTTTTATTTTAATTTTGAAGGAAATTAAAGTTCTTATACTATAAAAATTTAAAAAAACCTAAAAAACTCTGCTCGAAGAAATTTTTTTTTCAAAGAATAATTTAGTAATTATACTAGGCAACAAAGATGTAAGAAGACCTATTAACCCGTTCACGTGTAAGGCTGTAAGCTATCATTTGTAACTTCTAGCTCTTAAAGAAATTATTTGGAAATTTAAAGATGAGGTTGGGATTTAAAGCAATATCTTCTATATTTGGAAATATTATTAAATAGACACTGATTTGTCTAATTATTTGGAAATTATTTGGAAATTTAAAGCAATATCTTCTATATTTTTAAATAGACACTTAGATAGTCTAATTATTAAAATATTATTAATCTATAATGTATCAGAATTTGAAAGTCTAAGTGATTTTAGTAAAGAAGATGGTTTTTATTTTATTTTATTTTTTTATTACCAAGCTAAAGATTAAATGAAAACCAATCTTTTACTTAAAAAGGAAGGAAGGAAAGAAAGAAAGAAAAGAAACGACATCAAAACAATGTACATAGATGACCCATGGGACCCATACCATGCATCATTTCATCTCATGTCGAGAGCTCGTGAACCATGACCAAAATGCTTTTCAGATGCATTATATAATTTGCTCTTGGCCTTGTCCTTAGATCACGTGTTTACAAGAATGAACTCTTGGGTTAAGTGAAAAGGTCAAGACATGCCATGCAAATCGGACCTCCGCCGCAATTGGGTCCTCCAAATTTGGTTGTTGCAGCCATGAGTGCCCTTGCCTCCTGTCCACATGGACCTCCAACTTGGAGGCGCCGGGTTGCCAAACCTTTCAACACCAAACCAATCAACTGCAAGTTGCGCAGAAACCAGCCGATTTGAATATTTGTCACGGTAATCATTTGCATAATTGACATTAAACAACGTTAATTTGCTCCCTTGGGCTAAATGAAAAGGCAAGCAACATGCAATTTGCTAGCTATAGCATCCTTGAACATTAACAAACATATCGATTAAAATGATTAAACACTAATTTAATTTCCTGGATAAAACCCTTCAATCAAACGTTGAAGATTATCCAAACTCTATGGTATATGGGGATTGAATTGTCTTACAGCAGATCTCTGTCAAGTGCTTTAAAATGATTTGCACATGGGACCCAAATCCCATGCTGATCCTCTTCAAATCGAATAAAACCAGACAATACTCCTATATATATTATCATTTTACTTGTAATAAAAATAATAATGGATAAGACTGGCCTTTCAATAACCTGAAGGGCCGGTTAACTGTACACCGTTGATTTGTTCGATTCTTGCTCCACTTGGAATATGACTGCGCTTATCTGTCAACAAGGGACCAGACTTGGATTTTATAGATGCAAACCACAAGCAATATTTCATTGTTTATGACTTGGTGGGAAGCTAGATTGGATCGATCAGCCAACAATCATGTGTTCATCGGGATGACCGGAGATCTTAGGTGGTGATTTCGGTGGCAGCATGTGTAACATGCACAGCCAGGAATAGTCTTTTTTTTTTTATCTAAAAAATAATAAGAAAAAAATGGAGAAAAATCCTAGGTGTGAAAGAAAGTTGGGATTATTATTATCTTGGTGAAAAAGGAAGGTGGAACATGATCATATGACTGGCATGATTAATTAATAATTATTTATATTGTTGCCTTTCCTTTCAAGCAATTGGTTTTTATTTCATTTAAAGTCAATGGCTATAACAATATGCAGGCTTATCTCCAAGAACGCAGGACAATTTTGAAGAAAATTAATCATACAGTTTTGATTATGCAAATCCATCATCCTAAAGTTTTCGTTAAGAAAATCTGGAGGTCACTGGGACTTATTTTTACTAAAAATCTTCTTGAATATTGGGCTTGGAGGGTGACATATTCACATATAAAATGAAGAAGAAAGGGACATGAGACAATAATTTTGCTGTAGGACTTCCCGTCTCTCTGTCATTCTTGATCAAACCAACTTGTCAAGTTAAATTCAAGAAGACTACTGGATGTTATTTATAAGCAAAAGGCCAAAGCCTAGTTTACCTCCTTATCTCAAAATCTCCCACCCCTCTAGCTTTCAAGAAGACATCACATTCTGATAATTGCCATGATTATCATCATATCTAGAAATACTTATAAAGTGATCTAAGACTAGTATAGGTAAAGGTACTCTAGTAATGGCGAAATGGACTAGAGTTGTATTGGTTGGTGCAAGTATCTAACCGCAAATTCAAATTTAAATCCCAAGAACATAGTATTTATACTATATTAATATATCAAGCACAAAGAAACACCAACATCCAAGAACTTCTGAGCTTCTGTCTCTGCAAATTCTGCTATCACAAATGGAGGCAGATTCAAGCCAATTGGCAGAAGCAACAGCAGGTCATAACTTGGAAGTTGGTGAAGAAGGAAGAGACCCAGAAAGCAATACCCTTCACCAGCCACTCCTCAAGAGAAATAGGACACTGTCTTCTAATCCACTAGCCTTGGTTGGAGCCAAGATCTCACATATAGAGAGTTTGGATTACGAGTAAATAACTTAATGACCCTTCTTTCTCTTACATTTCTTGTTTTGCTTTTTTCCTCGAAGAACATTTTGTCTGAATCGGTATGGCTTTGATGCAGGATCAATGAGAATGATCTTTTCAAGCATGATTGGAGAAGCAGATCCAAAGTTCAAGTCTTGCAGTATATATTCTGGAAATGGACATTGGCCTTTCTTGTTGGACTTTTAACTGGATTAGTTGCAACCTTCATCAATCTTGCAGTTGAGAACATTGCTGGTTACAAGATTCTTGCTGCGGTTCGCTTTATAGAGAATAAAAGGTGAGTTTTCCGTTCTCTTTTCATTTTCTTTTCCCAGTCTTGGTCAAGGCTGGTTGTGATCATTAGAATGTTATCTTTTTTTTCATGATGTATGTGGTGCAGGTATTTGACAGGGCTAGTCTACTTCACAGGGGCTAATCTTCTCTTAACCTTATTTGCTTCCGTCATGTGCGTGTGTTTTGCACCAACTGCAGCAGGGCCTGGTATACCTGAAATCAAAGCTTATCTCAATGGAGTTGATACTCCTAACATGTTCGGGGTTACAACATTGATCGTTAAGGTGTGCTAGCTTTCAAATGGAATTTTCTATAATTGAATTCAAACTTAATTGAATTCAAACTTAGAGCCAATAGATGTTGAATTTTAATGCTGTCGAAAACTAAAACACACGAGGTATAAAAGGATTTGTGTTTAGAATCGTAGTTGAACTAGTATTTATAATCTTTGCTGGAATAAGATAGTTTGAGCTTAAATATACGAATAAAAGAAGGGAGGCTCAAATACTTTGTGTGTTTACCATTGGTATCAGAGCTTTTTCAACAAATGCAAGCAATATAACAGAACAAGTTTCAGCTACCTGAAAGAAAAGATCACACGTTTCTTCCATTGGTTTCTGAAGGCTAAGTTTTAAGGCCAGTTAGATTAAGTTTTTGGAAGTAAAACGTTAGTCACAAACCTTCTACTTTTAGTATGCTTGTTTAGATCCCGCAATGGGACAGGAATTTACCGATTTTGTTTAGTGTAAGAATCAAGTTACTGATCAGAAATGAATTTTATGAGCTCTGTTGCATAGGCATTCAGTAATTGACATTCCCACTAAAAACAACATGAAAGTCCACATCCGGTCAAGGACGAATCTTGGATGTTAGCATCGATTTATTTCAATTCCTAGGAATCCTGAAGTCTTTTCCTTGCTATTGTTAGATATTTGGAAGCATAGGAGCTGTCTCTGCTGGACTTGATTTAGGGAAAGAAGGGCCTCTGGTGCACATTGGCAGCTGCATTGCTTCCTTGTTAGGCCAAGGGGGACCTGATAATTACCGACTCAAGTGGCGCTGGCTTCGTTATTTCAACAATGACAGAGACCGCCGAGATATCATCACCTGCGGTGCTTCCTCGGGTGTTTGTGCAGCTTTCCGTTCCCCAGTGGGTGGTGTCCTCTTTGCTCTTGAAGAGGTAGCAACATGGTGGAGGAGTGCACTCCTCTGGAGAACTTTCTTCAGCACAGCAGTAGTTGTGGTAATCCTCAGGACTTTCATTGAAATATGCAATTCAGGGAAGTGTGGACTGTTTGGAAAAGGAGGGCTGATAATGTTCGATGTGAGCGATGTTGTGGTGACATACCATGTGATGGATGTCATCCCTATCACCATAATTGGCATACTTGGAGGAATTCTGGGAAGCCTCTACAATTACCTTCTCCACAAGGTCCTTGTAGTCTACAATCTCATCAACCAGTAAGCAGACATATCCGACTCTCTTTAGTTGCATTACAAAAATAGAGTTGACGCATTACAATCTTTGAATGTCTAAGATGCTGCTAAACAATGCAACAATCACAGCCACAGGAATCCTAGACTGAACTGATTCAATTGTTTATAGCATGAATGAAGCAATCCTCGGTTTAAAACCTATGCCAAATATGAAATGGGTGCTCAATTTCACAATCAAGAACCACTTCATTGTCCACATAGTTGAAAGAATTTGACAGAAAGGTTTATATTAGGTGAGACTGCCTGTTAATAATCACCTGTTGTTTTTATGCAGGAAGGGAAGAATACATAAGCTCCTTCTCGCCCTAACTGTTTCAATCTTTACCTCAGTGTGTCTATATTGCTTACCTTTCCTTGCCAAGTGCCAACCTTGTGATCCCTCTGTACAAGAGATCTGCCCTACTAATTCCCGGTCAGGCAACTTCAAGCAATTCAACTGTCCAGATGGCCACTATAATGACCTTGCTACTCTCCTTTTCACAACAAATGATGATGCCGTTCGAAACATCTTCTCTTCCAACGCTCTTAAGGAGTTTCAGCCTGCATCCCTCCTAATTTTCTTTGTGCTCTATTGCATCCTAGGACTATTTACCTTCGGCATTGCTGTGCCTTCAGGACTTTTCCTCCCCATCATCCTTATGGGCTCAGCTTATGGCCGTCTGCTTGGTATTGCCATGGGGTCCTATACCAAAATTGATCAAGGGCTTTATGCTGTTCTTGGTGCAGCCTCCCTCATGGCTGGATCGATGAGGATGACTGTTTCACTCTGTGTGATTTTCCTTGAACTCACCAACAACCTCCTATTACTTCCCATAACAATGATAGTTCTCCTTATATCCAAAACTGTTGGAGACAGCTTTAATCCAAGCATCTATGAAATTATTCTGGATCTAAAAGGCCTGCCTTTCTTGGACGCAAACCCTGAGCCATGGATGAGAAATCTCACTGTTGCTGAGCTTGCTGATGCCAAACCACCAGTAGTCACTCTTTGTGGAGTTGAAAAGGTATCCCGGATTGTGGAAGTCCTCGAAAACACCACGCACAATGGGTTCCCAGTTGTAGACGAAGGAGCGGTGCCACTCACGGGGCTGGCCACTGGGGCAACAGAACTACATGGCCTGATCCTGAGAGCTCACCTAGTTCAAGTGCTGAAGAAAAAGTGGTTCTTGCCAGAGAAAAGAAGAACAGAGGAATGGGAAGTAAGAGAGAAATTTGACTGGGTTGAGCTTGCTGAGAGGGATGGAACAATTGAAGAGGTGGCTGTGACAAGGAATGAGATGGAAATGTATGTTGACTTGCATCCTCTGACCAACACAACCCCTTACACGGTCGTGGAGAGCATGTCAGTAGCAAAAGCCATGGTGCTCTTCAGGCAGGTGGGACTTCGCCATATGCTCATTCTACCCAAGTATCAAGCAGCTGGGGTAAGTTTTTGTTCAGAGTGACATACCAACTGCATAATTCTTTCCAGTACTTGATTTCATCGAACAAAATCAATTCAAGATGGTCAATCAACTTAGAACTTGTGAGTTTTGAAGGGTTAAACCATCACTAACCCAATGGTGATGTTCCATTTGCAGGTCCCTCCAGTGGTTGGGATACTGACCAGGCAGGATTTAAGAGCACATAACATCTTGCTTGCCTTTCCTCATGTGCAAGGATCCAAAAGCAGAGAAAAGAAGCACTAGATATCTCCTCCCAGTTCGGCAAATGAGAAGTTGAGTGATTACAGCGGCTGGAACAAACACATTTCTGTCTTGTCGATTTCATATTTTTTTTCCCCTGAGTTCTTCATTCTTTCATCAAATTCTACAGGAGATTGGACGATGAAATTTCCCTCCATTCTTTCTTTGGACTTCACAACATCGTTTTTCATTCCTTTTCACAGAAGAAGATAAGAGGCGTATAATGATTTGCTGTTATAGCCTTGTCTCATTACATGTAAAATGTGTTGGAATATTTGAAAGAGAAAAGGGGAGCATGGTGGAAGACAATATCATTTCTTCTGGGAGAGAAAATCAAGAGAAAATCCTAAAGAACTTGAATTTAAATTACAATACTAAAAAAAAAAAAAAAACCGATGCATAGAACAATTTAATTTTTTTTTTTTAATGGACTTCAACACCTCTCTTTAATTTTAAAAGTATAAAAATTTGTTGAAATCTGAATTCTGATGATTGTTGCATCATTCTCATCTCTTGTTGATGACAAAAAATCTCAATGTCTTATTCCCAGCCTTCAATTTGTGGATGCTTTCCCCTAAAACTCTATTAAATTATTGAGTTGCTGTAGAACTCACGCAAGAAAAGATTTGCTGCTACACAACTTATCTTCTTATTTTAGCAATTATATTTGCTTAAACAAACTTATCTCAGCTCTATTTTAGTTTGGTGGCAGCTGATGAGAGCAGAGGAGAGGTCATACGCTGTTCGAGAGGAGGCACGAAGGCACAGCGAAGTGAAGCTTTATATATATAGAAAATATATTCATAAAATTTGAATTATTCAATTCAAATCAATAACATAAAACTATTTGGTTCTCTATTACTAACTATTTTACCTGCGCTCTGTCGTGGATCATTAATTATTTTCAACAAATTGTTTTTTATATATAAGCTTTTTTTGACGCATTGTTTAACATAAAAAATTATAAATGTAAATAAAAAAAGTTATGTAAATATCTAATTAAATAAATTGATAATTATTTGTGTAAATAAATGAAAAGAAAGTCATTAATGATAACTCAAAATAAAATTAAAAAAATTAAGAGATAAATATGAATCAAGATATTTGATTTCACAACGTTAAATATTTACTCGGTTGTATTTACTGAATTTTTTTTATTAAAATTAAAAATTTATTCAATCAAACAATAAAAAAATAAACACATAGATGAAATTAATTGAATAAAAAAAAATATCATGCGAGATTACACATATTTGAAATAGTTTTTGAAAATATTTTTTTTAAATAAAGTTCACCTATGTAAAGACAAGTTAATAATCATAGAGGAAGGATATTAATTGAAATATAAATCAAAACATTATTTTTCAAAAAATAAATATTAAAAAATATCAATTAAAATAAAAATAAAAATAAAAATTACAATTAAAAACAAAAAAACAACAACGATAGTCTAGGAGCCGCAAATGCATTCAAAAGAAATAGAAAAAAACAAACTACTCGGGTAACAACTTGATTGGGTTTAGTAAGTTAGTTTTATTTTAATTAAACAATAAAAAAAATAGACAATGATATTAAAAGGAATTTTTTTATATAAAAATAAAAGACCATGATAACTTGAAATAAAAAAAAACTTTGGAAATATTAAATTGGATTAAAAAAATAAAAAAATAACTTAAATTAACTCGAGTTAGTGTGAAAGACATGTGACTTGGATAATAAAAGGTGAGCCAACCTAGGTTAACCCATAAAATTTGTGACCCAAGTCATGAGACTAAGGATAACTCAATAGAAAAGAAATTGAAGAAAACCACAAAACTAATTTTTTTTTTTTTAAAAAAGCTAATATCGAATGATGAAACCAAAAAAAAAAAGCAAAAAAAAAGAATATCAACTCACGTTAACTCTTCAAACCCTTGATCCAAGTCATTAGACCATAAGCACCGTAGATGGAAAAACCATGAAGCACAATCCCTAACAAATCAAACTGTGAAGGATAAAACCAGAAAAAAAAAAATTACATGAAATGATCCATATAAAAAAAAAATGCCATTAAGACAATAAGGGTTAAAATTGAAATAAAATATAAATTAGAGGGCAACCCATAATCTTTGATTGAAGAGTTAAATTGAAAACAAAAATAACTTTAACAAAAAAAATTAAAAGAATGAGGACTAAATTGAAAAAAATAATACATCATAAACTTGGATTAAAGGATTAAATTGAAAAATAATAAAACTTTGACAAAAGATCTAAGGAAAAAAAATAAAAACCAAAAGAATAAGGACTAAATTGAAAAAAATAATATATGATGAATTGCAATTAAAGGATTAAATTGAAAATCAATAAAACTTTTATAAAAGGGTCAAGAATAAAAAAATTAAAATCAAAAGAATAGGGAATTGAACTGAAATACCAAAAACAAAACTTTTTTTTTTTTTAGGGGGGGTTAGGGGGAGAAAAGAAGGGGGGAATAAATGTCCACCTATGATAAACAATCTTATCTTCTCCAACATGCACCTCACCAGGAGAAAGAAAATGTGGTGATGCTTTTAATGACACTGTAAAAAGGTATTTTTTGCCATTAGAAGGCGCCGCACACGACGTTCAAAAGACGGGGGCGCCTCTCATGCACCAACAAATTTTTAAGTATCTATATTAATTATTCAAAATGAAAAGACTAAAATGCCCTTCATCAGTCTGGAATTAAATAATAATAATAAAAAAGAACCATTATGAAAGGAAAAAAAAAAACCCTTGGATGTAGGACTTGTTTTTTTTCTTATATTTAAGGAAAACAAGTGTAATTTTACTATTTTTTAAAAAAAATAAATAAAATGAAATACCCTTGGTCAACAATTTTTTTTTTTTTATTTGGGAGAACAATTTAATTATTATTGTTTCAAAAAGTAAAAATGACGTATATACCCTAAACAATTCTTTAATAACCAATGAATCATGAGAAAAAAAAAACATCTATATGTATAGTGATTTCTCTACGCGTTTTCAAGTTTTGGTAATAATTAGTGATAATAATGGTGACAATGATCATGAATATTGTCACCGAGGGCGATGTCGAGGTTGCTGTGCTTTGAAATGTGTGCCTCCTAAGAGGTATGTTGTTGGGAAGGAAAGTTTTTTTGGTTTAATCATAAAATTATGATTAAGATTCAGGATTCGCCACCTAATAGAAAGGTTACTAGAAAACCTAATGGTTTTCGAGAATCTGAGTTAGGGATTGATTCTGCAAATGAAAGACTCATCACCCTTAGTGCACCTTATCTAAGGTAAGTTGCGTTGTTGTTTGATTGTTTTTCTAAGTCAAGTTCCTATCAGTTGGTTTTCTTTTAAAGTCTAAAGCATATCTCCGTTCATGAGAGAATCTATTCCTTATTGGGTTCAATTCTAATTGTTCTAAAGTGTAAGGATTTTTTATATTTTAGTCAAATCCTAATAGATAATCATAAACTGGTTATGATGTATTTTGTTTTTTGCTTTTTAAAACATGAGAAAGATGCTTCTTCTTCTTCTTCTTCTTCTTCTTCTTCTTCTTTTACATATGCTTAAAAAACTTTGTAGGATCTAGCTGTATGCATGAAAACAATTTTTTTTTTTGTTTTTCTTAGAAGGAAAATTAATTTAAAAGTTTTGAGATTTTTTTTGAATTTTTAAAATTTTAAGAAATGTTTCGAAGAAAACCGGATATTTTAATACAGGATCTGTATTTTACAATGTAAATATATAACTCTATATTATATAAAATTGGTAGAATAACATGCGAGAAAAAAAAAAAAAAAATCTAAAAGGACTTTTAAAATTTTTATGAATTTTCTTTTATATATAATTATATATATTAATAGAAATGAGCCTCCATCATTGAAAAAAAAAAACTAAACTAAAAACCATCAGGCTTTTACTATAGACATAGATTTAAACACTGAAAATTGAAAGAATGCTTTTATGTCTTCGTTCCTTTTGACAAAATTGATAATTATTGTTTCCAGAGGTATTTTTGTCTTCTTCAAGAGTTCACTAAACATGTTGAATTAATTAAAGATAAATTGGTTTCTGCATAATTATGCACAGTATAATGATTTTATTACCTTTAAAAGCAAAGTAGCATCTAAGTAGCATATCATCCCTTGGGAGTATTATTAACATTTCAAATTTAATTGCACAATGAATTATTGAACTTACCCCTGGAAACCAAAAAAAGAAAGAAAGAAAAAAGAGTGTGCAAGGGCATTTGTGTATTATTCGTCTTCTAGTTTTTGGGTAATTATCAAATTAAGAGAGGGGCTAATGTGTCTTTTACAATATATTAAAAAATAACTAAAAGTCATAAGGCTTTTATTTTGTACATAGACTCAACACACTGTGAATTGAAATGGTGTTTTGACATCTATATTCTTCTTGATAAAATTGATAATGACTGTTTTCAAGAGTATCTTTATCTTTTCCAAGGAGTTTCACCAGGTATCGTTGAATTAATTAGGGGCAAATTGATCTATATATAATTTTTTTGCGTAGTATAATATTGTTTTTATCCTTAAAAGCGAAATGACATATATACCTATCACTTGAGGATATTTTTGGCATTTCAAATTTAATTGCACAATGAATTATTAAACTTACCCCTAGAAGCAAAAAGAAAAAGAAAAAGAAATGAGTGTATAAGAGCATTTGCATATTTTTTTTTTGGTTTTAGGGTAATTATCGAATTAACAGAGGTTGATATATCTTTTAGAAAATATATAATATTATTTAAAAAAGTTAATAAGGAGGCATATTAGGGCTCCAACAAATTTGTGGTGATCATGCAACTAATTTACAAGGCTGTTTAAGAATGCTTTTCAAAAATGTTTTCGAAAAAAATTTGAATTTTTTTTTATTTTTCTTTGAATTAATATTTTTTTGATATTTTTAAATCATTTTGATGTACTGATCTTAAAAATAATTTTTAAAAAATAAAAAAATATTATTGACATGTTTTTCTTAGTGAAAAATACTTTAAAAAGCAATAACAACACACTCTCAAACACGCACTACGTAGCAAATGGTGCCTTTTAAGGCGGCAATGAAATTCTTAACGATCCCTACCTGACCAAATGACATGTGTTTCTTCTTCACTTCCAGTTCATTGTCAATAGTATTTTTTTTCTTTCTCTCTCATCTTAGGGAAGCACATTGACCCTAAAAAGAATTCAATGCAACCATTCAATTAGTTTTTTTCTCAGTTTTAGTTCTTGGTTTTTTTTTATTAATATTTGTGTTATTTAAAATAATTTATAAAATTCAAATTTGTTTTCAATTTCACTCTCATTGATTTTTTTATTTGTTAAATTTGATCCTTGAAAAATTCAATGCAACCCTTGAGTTCGTTTTTTGTCCAGATTTGGTCTATGATCTTTTTATTAATATTTTTTTTATTTAAAATAATTTATAAAATTAGAATTTGTATTCAATTTTATCCCCCTTGATTTTTTTATATGTTAAATTTGATCCTTATTCTTTTAATTGCTATTTATTTTTTTTAAAAATGATTCGTAGAATTTATTTTTTCAATTCCATCCCCCTTGGGTTTTTTTATTAAATTTGATTCTCAATTCTTTTATTATTATCTTTTTAGTTTTAAAATGTTTTCAGTTTGACTTTTTTCTTGATCAACATTAAATTTGTTAGAGGTTGAATTTCTTACTTGGGCTTGAGTCTATAACTTAACAGGTTATGAGTTTGAGACATTAATCCAGAATTAGAAAGTTGTTTGCTTGGTTTTTTTCCTTCCTTTTTAAATATTATTTTTTTGGTATATCATTCGGTATTTTTTTTCTGCTTTGTATGGAATTTTTCAAATGTTTTGATAGTAAGAGGATTCCTTGGTTTTTTTTTTTTTTTTTTTTTTTTGTCATTGCTAGCTAGATCTATCTTTTTTACAATGAATCTTTTTTTAGTTAGATTAAATTAATTTATTTCATCTTTTAATATTAAATTAATTTGGTGTTCCCTCAGTATTCTTTATAGTCTTTTTTATATCTTGCTTTTTTTAAAAGAAATTAACCTAAATGTCATGAATCAACCTAAATTGAATATAAAAAATTATTTACGGTGTTTTTGATATTTGAAGATTTTAACATGAAACAAATATCTTTATTATTTGATTCCCTTTATATTAATGAATTTTTCTAAAAAAAAAAGAAAAACATTATACCTTATAGTATATTAACTCGTACCTTCATCTTAATAATTATACACATATCACTCTATTATTTTTAGTTTGTTTTTATATAAAAAAATATATTTTTATTATAATACAATTGATAGGGTTTGATCAATAACTTAATATTGTATATTTTAGGTTGATTTCTAATTATATTGCACACAAACGATTAATAATTCTAATTATATTTTTAAATTTTGATTTAAAAATTACTAAACATACCACTCGCAATTTTCATTTTTTTCAATATTTACTTTAATTCGAAGGATAATATTGCTTAATAAGTGAGTAACCTTGTTGAAGAAAAATCATAAATAGTTGCTCTCTCTTTATTTAGTTAAAGTGAAAATAATAACAAAAGAAATAAAAGGGAAAAATGCACGAGTCCACGTTATGGGGGCAGGACAGATGGACAGGGGAAGCTGCTCAGCGGGCCACGGGTCCCACCAAATAATCGTCTACCTCCCTCCCTGCTGTAACTCAATATAATTAATAAAAATAAAAAATAAAAATAAAAACAATAGAAGAGATCGTTTTGGCAGAAAAGAGAGAGAGATTTGCCATCTTCATTCATCAATTATTAACCATTCCGGTTGATTTCTTTCAAGAACAAACTTCCGACCGGCGTGCAGCTCCGTTCTAGCGATCCACAGCGTTTCTATTTTTCGGTGATTCTGATCTCTCCTTTTCAAATTCCTCAAATGTTTTTGTGTATTTAATTAATTTCTGACTGTAAAATAATCATGAAGAGTAATCAATTTGTGGGGTTAAATTTTAACCCTCTTGTTTAGTTTAATGAATATCTGGGTTGGTCAATCTTGCTTTTAGTTTTGGAGAGATTTGGTGGAAAACAAGAGAATATTGGTGTTTGGTTGCTGAGAAAATCGTGGTTTTTGATTTGGATCTTTAAGTCTATTAATAGGGTTGCCTGAATTTGATCTTTTTAGCTATTGCGTGTTTGGGGATTGTTAATACTATTTTGCTTAATGGCCTCTCGTTAACATGACTATATTCATGCCCATCTTGAATCTTGTCACTTTTTCCATTGCTTTTGTACAAGCATCAAAGTGATAATTTCTTTTCAGCTTAATGAAAAAAAGTTGATGCTGCAGATACAAATCGTAGTTTTGATATGATGCTGGTTTATTTGGATTTTTTTTTTGGTAATTGTGATCTGAAATGAACAAAAAATGGGAGGATATTTAAGGTCTTAAAAAGTGGATTAGCTGTTATGGATGGCATATAAAATTGGGGTGTATTTGGTATTCATGTTTGGATTTAATTTCGAGATGTTGCTAAGGTTTATTTTTATAGAGCTTAGCATGCCTCCATAAATTTGTAAACTGGTTTGTGATCTGGTGAGTTATCAGTTTGGTGAAACTGTGTAAGGTAGTACTTACAATCCTTTCTTCCTGCCTTCATTCATTCAGTTATTTTTTCTGTGGAAAAAAGATAAATGGATTATGGGAAAAAATATCATCACTTATTCTCTTCTTGTACTGGTATGTATTTATGTGTTTGTTAAGAATGTGGATTATCAGAAGAAATGAAATATCTGTGAAAGTGATGATCTAAGAAACTTTAGCATTGCTTCATCATTGTCTTGATGTTATATTTCCTATAAAGAGAAACACTTATGTATCAATCAATTCAAGAGAAAATGATTATTAATGTTGTCTCTTTTTGCTTTTGGTTCAGATTCTCTTAAAGATGTCAGGTTCAGGCCAGCGCTTGAATGTGGTTCCTACTGTTACAGTGCTTGGAGTTGTGAAAGCTCGCCTTGTTGGTGCTACAAGAGGTCATGCTCTTCTCAAGAAGAAGAGTGATGCTTTAACTGTGCAGTTCCGGCAGATTCTCAAGAAGATTGTCTCTACAAAAGAATCAATGGGAGATAAAATGAAAGCCTCCTCGTTTGCTTTAACTGAAGCAAAGTATGTCGCTGGTGAGAACATGAAGCATACTGTCCTTGAGAATGTCCAAACTGCAACTCTTAAAGTCCGATCTCGGCAAGAGAATGTTGCTGGTGTTAAGCTTCCTAAGTTCGACTATTTCCATGAAGGTGAGACTAAGAATGATCTCACTGGATTGGCAAGAGGTGGCCAACAGGTTCAGGCCTGTCGTGCTGCTTATGTGAAAGCTATTGAGGTTCTTGTTGAGCTTGCTTCACTTCAGACATCATTCATGACGCTTGATACGGCTATCAAGACCACAAATCGTAGGGTCAATGCACTGGAGAATGTTGTGAAGCCAAGATTGGAGAATACTATAACCTACATCAAGGGGGAGTTGGATGAGCTTGAAAGAGAAGATTTCTTCAGATTGAAGAAGATACAGGGTTTCAAGAAGAGGGAAATTGAGAGACAGCTCGCTGCTGCCAGGCAGTTTGCCGAGGGACAGGTTGCTGAGAAAGTTTCCTTGCAGAAAGGGATTTCATTAAATTCAGCTCAAAACATGCTGTCTGCTTCAGAGAAGGATGAGGATATAATTTTCTGATGCTGACGTTAGTTTATATGTTTTTCCATAGGATGTGTGGCTTTGGTTGCTGTTGCTTTGTCTAAGGAGGATTCCTATTACTATTTAGATGGAGAATCTCATTTCGGAATAAGAGTCTCATGTATGTTTCTATTTATTGTGTATTAAATTTCTGACCATCTGTGAAACTCTGCAAAAATATTTGTTTGTTAGTCTTTGGTTGGTAACTTCGGCATATTTATTGGATCACTTCTTATTTTCACATAAATGCAAACAACAGGCATTGGAACCTTTGAGAACTTAGATCTTCATTGATCTTTCTTTTGCTGGTGATGTGAGATGGTTTTGCTCACAGATGTTCCTTCTTCCTTGAATCCTGGATTCGTTTTACGAATACTCCTAAATCATCCACCTGCCTGATACTTGAGCAAAGGATCTTGCTGAAAAGGATTTGCAAGTTTTTGTTGTATCTTGTAAGTCTGTCAATTTATGACTTGACAATTATTCATCTACTGAAAGGTGTTTTATGCATGCCTGTTACTAGTGGAGAGGAAGTAGGCATATCTGCTTACTCTCTTCACTCAATTCTTTGGTCCTGGTTTTAATTTTAATGTTGTTATTCGCAAAAACTTTCTTGACAGTGGATTGTCAAATCTTTAAGCGTGCATTTCTGCTGTCAAAATGGTGGCTGTTGATATTCTACGAGGATGGATTTTCAAATCTCTCTTGGGTGCAGTTTTTGTCTATCAAGAGCATAAATCCTACAAAGATTCTACCATTGCCCTGAATGGATTTACAGTCACCTATAACAGAACCATGAATCACCTTGACCAAATCTTCCAGGAGAGGATGCTGAGGTGGCTTTTCATGGCCCGCAACACCATTGTTTCTTAGGGGCATGATCAAGGCGCAATTAAGCTGTTTGATTTTAGTGAATCGAGTATAATTTATCAAATAAAAAAAGATACTCAATAAAAAAAAAAAAAGGAAAATGGGAAATGTAAACGAAAGTTGAGATAAATTTGATATTTTGAGTTTTTTGACAAATTATACTCGACTGAAATATAATAAAATAAAATAAAATAAAATACAGAAACTTTTCTGACCATATCCATAATAGAAAAGCTAATAGAAAAACTCTTAATGAATTGGTGAAACTATGAAGTGCAGATAATGAGTTAAGCATATGATAAAAGACAAACCATGCACACAAGACTAAAAACTATTTTGTGATTATTATTTTTTAATTATTAATATGGTTAAAATATTCATTATTTTAAGTTGCAATTCTTTTAGACTGTTGAAAATTCAGAAGCTGCAAGGGTATCCACATATCCAAGCTAGGTATAAACTTAACTTGTGATTTTCACAATCACATCAATATGCCAACATTAAGAGAACTCTTTGTTCAATGTAGCTTTATTATTGAGCACATAGACTCATTGTTATTACAAATTGTAACAATAAAATAATGATTTTATCTTCATAAGCATAACACAATTGACCTTGAAAGCGGAGATATAATATTTTTGTTGTTCTTATTTGCACAATAAAATTACTAACATGCTTTTAGAGACAAATTAAAACACTAGTAGACATATCTTCATAGGCCTTCTTCGTGCATCTGCAATATCTCTATATTTTATCTTTTAATTTAATTACCATGTCATAATACACACACATTGTGTCGAATCTAAAAAAAATGGAACAAAGTTTCATGGGACTTCATACCAAAGCAAGTCAACAAGTGAATCATCTTCTTACAGGAGAAAATTGATTTAGCAGAATTGGCGGTGTACAGGAAAACTTAACCATAAACAATATAGAAAATTAGAAAAATAAAATAAAACCAAAGAAGAAGGAGAAGTTAATGAGATTCAAGAGAAATTTCACTATTTATCGGAATAATAAAATGACACAATTGCTCCTATTCCAAAAAAACAAAAACTTGGAATTTTTTATTGTGGTTTTTTTTTTTTTGACAGAAATGTCTTTACAAATTATATGGGGTTTAATTATTTTATTTTACATTGCACAATAAAATTACTAATTTAATTCTAGAATAAAAAAAATAATGCCTATTATTCTGAGTTGTTTTGGTCTTTTACTTTTTTTAAAAAAATAGTTTAATTAATTTAATATCCTTAAATAAAAAAAAAATCAACATAACTATCTCACAAAAACTTTTTTTTGTCATTTTATATTGGTTTTATTATAGATTTGAAGTTACTCGAGGCTACTTTTATAGTTGGCATTTATTAAATATTATTAAAAAATTTTGTCAGACATGCATACACATGTCAGCATGTGGATGGCCCCCACTTTGTTTAGTTGGCAAAAGCAAGGCTGTCAAGCTACCCAACACCACCTTTCATTGTGGTATTTTAAAGGTTTTGGCGTCTCTGGGAGGTGGTGTGACACATTGATTACTTGCGACTCTGGTTTGATGCTAATTGCCATTTTTTTCTTTTTTCTCTATCTCTTCACCTTGATTGTAGTGTCAACTCCTTCAAAAATTCAGACCGACCCTTGCAGTTTATCTTTCCTTCACATTTGATTATTGTCCTTTTTATTACTATTTTTTTTGAATTTCAAATAATCTATAAAATTACAAATATTTTTAAATTTCAACCCCTATCATTTTTTAATATATAAATAATCTTTCAAATTATAAATGTTTTTTAATTTTACTCCTGTGATTTTTTATCTTTTAAATTTAATTATTTTTTTTTTATTGCTATTTAGTTTGTTTGAAATTATTTTTTAAATTGTTTTGTTTTACAATTTCATTAGTTTTTTTTTCCTATAAAATTTTATCCTCACTCTTTTTGTTGCTATCTTTTTTGTCTTTGCATGTTTTTTTATTAATATTTTTTTTCTAATTTCATTATTTAAAATTAAATTGTTTGTGAATTAAGCTTTATGATTGAATTCAGATCTAAAATTTCATGAGTTGGAAGTTTTAGAGATTAAATCAAATTTAAAAAAAATCATTCGGGTTTACTTGTTTTATTTTTTTTTTAAGTTGATTTCTTATTTTTATTCTTTTTTGTTTTGTTCTATTTTATTACTTTTTATGACTTTTTATGGTGTTTTGTTTTGTTTTATTACTTTTTATAATTTTATTTTTATGGGATTAGCTATGAAATCATAACTAGAATCACCGGTTAACTTTTTTTTTTTTTTTAATTGATTTATTTTAATTTTATTTTTTATGAAATTATTTTAATTTTATAGATAATGAAATTCACAAGTTTATACTCTTTTTTTAAAAAAAACTGTCTTTTTTTGTCTTAATTTATTTATTGTTATTGTATATATTTTTTCATTTAGATTACCAATGTCGTAAATTGTTTTACCCTACCATTGCTTTTTTATGTCAAATATTTTTGCCTAGGCAACAAATCTAGTATATTACCATTACGTAACAAAAAATTTTCTGCCTGTTTCATAATTTTGCTCTGAGTTTTACATTCTCTAATAAAATTCTAGAGGAGACAAGGGGATACAAAAGTGATGCAATTTCTCATCATTCAATGGACTTCTCGTCATTCTTTTACACCTCATTCCTTTTCCACTCAAGAGCAGAAAATAAAGCTGAGGCCTCTGATAAATTTCCTCCTAGCCATCTCTTACATGTTCTAATTACCTGTAGTTTGCACCTCGAGGTTTCTCTTCACCTTCACAAGCATACATTCTGTGGGTAAATTCATTTTAAATTAATGGATGTTTCCCTCATAAGCGTTTTTTCTTCTTCCCGGATTTCTTTTTCTTTTTCTTGGGACCTGCTCCTTGGCCCCTCTTGAACACAGCTAAAACTTCGATGCTGCAACCATTGCTCAAAATCAATTGTAATCAACGTCATCAAACAAATAAAAACAAATAAAAACAAACATTTTTAGTGCACATATGATGGCATCGAGTACACGTGGATACTAAATTCACTGTCATTAGGCAACTCAACAGATTCTTCATGATAACTGCTTATGAGCCACTGTTTAGATTTTACGACCACAGTAATGACAATTTGGACGAGAAGACACTCTGAAAATACTACAAATTTCATCCAGAGCTCCTATGTTGCTAAATTTATACCTCGTTAAATGAGGCAAGATTTTGCATCTTTTTCAACAAGTTGAAAGATTAAAGCAACTACTATATATTAGTAGGAGCAAAGACACCAAAGGCAAATGCTAAAATTTTGTTCAGGAATTCTATGGTGGGAAGAAGACCAAGTCAGGAAATGCAGTGCCAGTTGCATCAAAAACAGTAAGGTGAATCGTACTGCATTTAAGATAATGCACCCAGGCTTATAGACACAGCAGATTTGGGCAGGGAAATACATGAAAATAGAAAGGAGCAGTACCTTTGAGTGCCAGGAAAGAAGTTAAAACCATGAGCCTTTTCCAGACGCCATTTCTTACTAGATAACAAAGACTTGCAATCCTGTGAAAATTAAGAAGTAGCTTGAACTTGAGAATGCCAAAGTCAGAGTTTTATCTATTCTCTTGTAACTTAAAGGTCATGCAGCCACTATAATTCCATAAGTACCTCTTTGAAGCTTTCCCATCCACAGCTTATATAGATAAGTGTTTGAGGCAGTGATTCTGAGTCCTCAAGAGCTGGCTTGCTTCCAATTTGAACTGAATCTTTCATTGCACGTAACACCCATGGTCTTTTCTCATCTTTGACTTTGGAATAAGAGCTGGAATTGACAAGAACAGAAACTAATAAATTGCAAACATCGAGTCCTGCAATACTGCAGCCAAGATTAAACACCTTTTCTTACAAGTTACATCATTAGGTGGCACATTCAACTTCTTTGACCAAAGGTCTATGAACTTGGTCCTACCTCTCAGGTGCTGATTTAGCTTTGCGCTCCAATGATGATATTGTCTGTAATACATCAAGAAGAGATGCATCGAGTCCCTTTCTAGGAGGATCTACAACGACTACTTCTGACCCCATGAGCCAAGAAAGAGGTTCCTATTCAGCATATGAACAAAAGCACATAATTAGCTCGAATCATTTGATAATGATATTAGTTTGAAATAATTTGACCGTGACATCAAAGTTAAAAGTCTAAGAGAAGACAGAAGTTGCTTTTTTGTCTCTCCAATTCACAAATTGCAAACAAGTTGTTCAAAACTACCACTGTTACTAGAGGTAAACTTGTGAAAAGAATGCAACACATAACAGTATCTGATATTCTAAATTGAAGTTTCTCACAAAAGTAACTGTAACCTTAAATCAGAAAAGTTAAATACTAACAACTGAAGTGTCTGCATGATGCCAACTAATGCTGCTATCTACATAGTTTGGAAGGCGTTCAACAGTCTTCTCAAAAGACAGCTTTGACTCTTTGTTAACCTCAACACATTTAACAGATCTGAAAAGCAATAATCACAACACTGCAATTAAAATCTTATTAATTTAATTTTAAAAATGAACCTAAATTTTTTTGAACGCATGGATCTTGCCTGCATTTCCTAGTGGCTGCCAATGATAATCCAATTGCACCAGCTCCTGCATACAAATCAGTGACAGATGCTCCATACGGAACATATTTTTGTAACTTCCGCAGCAGGTTATCAAAAGCCTGAAGTGAAATTAGTAAAGGAATAAATCAAAGTCAGTCATGCAACATGATAACATAGAACAAGCCAGTTGTGAAGGGAGAAGAGAAGACAGTATGTGTGAAGATGCTTGAATCTACATTTTTTTGCACTAACAATTTTTTCTGCTAGATGGACTATAAGGAATCCACTAAAAACAGAAAGGAGTTTTCAGATTAGAAGATTGTTCTACCCGAGTGTTTGCTTGTCCAAAACTGGACGGAGACAAGGACACGTCAATTCCTCCTACGTGTTCCCAAAAGCCACTTTCTCCTAAAAGATGCCTCCATCTATTGCCAAAAATAATCTGCATCATCAGCGAGATATTTTAGTTTCACATAATAAAAGGTTTCTTTCTTTTCTTCTTTTTAAGCAATGGTTTTACATCACTTCTTCAACATGTCACACCATCATTTCTGTGAATTTGCAACCCCATCACGATATCCATCCTAACCAAAATTTACAGTTTTCTGTCTCCAATCAACACTTTATATCAGAGAATCTTAAAACAAGTAGAAACATTTGTTTATTAAATCAAGAACATGCTGTTTAAATTTTCTTTTTTGCAGACATATTCTTTAGTTTTTTGTAAATCATGAAAATACAAACACTAGCCAAACACACACTCATCAGATAAATACTTTGACTCTTCTGATGTTCATCAATTATTCACATTAAACACTTCACATAATGAACACAGAGCTTAAGTCATTATTTCCTTTCAGCAACGAAGCAACTCCCTACTCACATTGTTTGTTGATGTCTGAAAGTTAGCCCATACAGAGTGAATAAACCTGACGTCACTCTTTGGTCCACCATTCCTCCATAAAAACTGCAAAACACAACATGCAATTCAACATTTATACATACATGCATGAGTACAAGAATTGGCAACAAAAAAATTTATCAAGGGGGTGCAAAACTCACATTAGCCAAGGCATTCAATTTTTCAAAATTATGAGAATTTTCATTTCTCGAATTCCAAACTAAGGAGACCTGCACCTTACCTGGAACATACATATAAGCAATTAACTCAAAAATCTCAATTATCTTATAACTTAAACAGTTTGAAAAAAAATCCAATCCCTAAAACAGAATATCCCAACTATTTTTATATCTCTCTGGGGCAGGAAGAGACGTATTGTAAGTCGTCACGGCCATCTGCAAAGTTCAAAAAACAACATCATTTCTCAATTGGAAATCACCTATCATTTTAACTTTTGTTTGTTAATTTCATTAAGAACCTGAACATATCGCAATTCGCCTGTCCCCTCATCTTCATCGTATGGCTCGATATTCAGCTTAGTAACACCTAAAACAATCATATCCAAACAATTAAACACCAAATCCAAATCATTTTAAACAAAAATGAAGAAATTAGACCTTGTCTCAGCAGTTCAACGGCCGCATTAATATTCGGATGATGAGCTGCAACAAATTAAAATAAACAAATATTAATGAATTAACCTCAAACGGAGTATTTTCTTTTTGCCTATTTAATATAATATATACCTTTACAATGGGGGATGTCTACTACGTTATGAGTGCCTTCTTCATAAAGCCCAATCAGCGGCTTCATCGAGGAACCACGAACGGCCAGTTTTGCCCGACTCCTCCATCCCCACTGTACATGCGACTCAGAGAATCAAAACCATAACTAGTTTTTTATTTAAAGAAAAGAAACAGTAATTAATATTCCAAAATTATAATAAAAAGGAGGAAAAATACCAGTCTACCGCTATCAAAATCGAAATCTGAAACTCCTAGACTCTTAAAAAATTGATCAGCCTCGTCGACGATAATCGGGCGGTGGAGATTGAGTTCATGCGTGCAACCAGAGCAGCTTAAAACAAACACAAAATAAATACTTAAATAAATAAATGACGTTACAGTAGGTGTATAAAAGAGATTGAAAATGAATCTATGGGAAGGGTGCGTACGATTGGAAGTGAGGACACTGAAGGGCGCAGGATAGGGAGGGGACGGGGGTTGTGTTGTTGAGGAGGTTAGGGAGTGTTGGTGGTGGCGAGGAGGGAGAGGAACGGAGCGCGGCTGGGGACGCGTGGCAGGTGATGAGAGGACAGGAAGGTAAAGGTAACAGGCGATTAGGGAGGAGGCACAGAGGCATTTGTGAAATCGACGGTGAGTGAAGTGAAGGTATTATGGATGGCGGGAATGGATAACGTATTGGAAAATGTTGCTGAAAATATCTGTTTGTTTTAATGGGTTGAACGGGTTGGTGATGGAGCTGACCCGAACCCGGGTCTCTTGAGTAATACATATAAAATTAATTCATAATTGTTTTCTATGTAATGTTTCGTTAATCAATATTTATCTATATATTCATAACTACATGTCAAAGCTCAGTATCATAATATTTAATTTAATGAAAAAAAAATTAAATTTTAAAAATTATCACATGTATTAAGAGAACTTTATTGATAAATATCAAATATATTATCTTACCTGTCAAAAATAAAAATATTTCATGCATAAAAAAAGTATTTACTATTTTTTATATTAAAATTAAATGAAATCTTTATTCAAATTGTACATATTTGTATTACATATAAATGGTTTTATTCTAATTTTATTCATTCATATTATTTTACTTTTTTTTTATTATCATAACTATTTTTTATTTCTGATTTTTTCTTTGTTTTCAAAAATATACAATAATTAAAAACAAATATCATTTGATTGTTATTCAGTCCATTCCTATCATTTTCATAAATTTAGCACTTGTGCTCACTTTATTTTATTTTCAGTGCAAAAAAATAAAATAAAATAAAAAAATCTTAGGAAATGGGATGATCACGTTGACAAAGAACCAAATAATATAATAAGAGATTAGATGAGGAAAAAAGAATATTGAGTTAAGATTGAAAAATAAATAGAAAATCAAGATGAATTTATAAAATTAAAAAAAGATCATAATTCAATTAGGAGACAAAATAAAATCTTGATTTAACAAAGGCATAAAATCCTAATTCAATAAGACAAAATAAATTCTCAATTATTATTTCTCTCTTTATTATTTTTCTGTTTTGCTAGCTCCTAGTGAGTATAAATAGAATAGCAAAATATAAATATTGGATGGAGAGCACACCCAAAAAAAAAAAAAACCAATTTTTTTTTAATTACTGTAAAAACAAACACAAAATAACTTATTTTAGATATAATGATTTAAAGTTATTTTAATCTTTTCTCTAGGATAACTAGCCCTTTACCTATAAAACTTTAAAAACCAATTAAAGTTTCTAATTACTGTAAATTAGATGGTGACTTTTTATTTTTTAATTGTTACCTTTAACTCATCAAGATATTTCCTGAGATATTTATAATTAGTTTTAATAATTTATAAAATATTTATTGATATACATGCAACACATGAATTAAGAATACTAGTAATAATTAAAATAAAAATGAATTAACTTATCACTTGACATGTGAAAAAATTATTAAGTTAGATAAGTTATGACAGTAGGGATGGGTTTTTGTGTGATTTCCATTGTTGGTGCCCACTATTTGCAACTGTTATTGAGTTTACACTCTTTAATGTAATGAAATTCTTTCAATCTCCTTACCTGGTTGTTCTTGAATATCAAAGGCTGATAACAGAACATATCAATAACAGGAATATTTTATCAAGAAAATAAAAGAAAGGAGAATGGTTCCAGACAGGTTAAAATATGAGACAAATAAGATACCCAACACTCTGCATTAACCAGCCTTTCAGAATATTTAGGGGAGGCGATCTTATCAATCAGCGCAAATCATGTGATTAATATTCATATTAACATGACTACTTTGTCCAAGATAACTCATAATGTGAGAAATTCGAGACCAGCCAGTCTCGTAATACGTCTTGATATCAGTCCCGACTCGAAAGGAACATTCAATTGTGCCTCATATGTCATACCTCTGCTTGTTTGTCACTCTGTTATTAATCATCAGTGCCGAAGTACCGGTCGCCAAACTCACCCATGCCTGGTATGACACGAAACTCCTCATTCAACGCAACATCAATCTCCGAAGTGACGATTTTCAAGGATGGGAACCTTTTGCAAACACAATGGATACCCTCAGGAGCCTAAATTCCAGAGTGAACATATCAGTAAACTTTGGCAATCTAAGCTAGAACAAGATATTGCAACCACTATAGATATGCCTTCGAGAAAGTTATCAAAGATAGTAACTTACAGAGATTAGGTTTAGGAATATAATGTGGCATTCTGGAACTCCTTTCTGTATGAGAAGTTCTATCGCTTGGTTTGCAGAGTTACCTTCAAGAAAGTTGCCAGAGATAGTAATCAATCATCTAGAAGGTAGCGAAGAATAATTCCCAGGGATAAACAACAAATTCATCTAATCATAATTTGTCAGAACTTTGACATATCACATATGAATGCAAGCAAAGATCCTAATAGTGCTACTACTAAATAACAAAAAATAAAGATTGCTCCTAAATGAATGTGAGAATTTCTCAATCATTTCAGTAGGAAGGGATCCTTCCAAATATTGTTCAGCAGGAAAATGGCCAAATTTGGCGTAGCTATACTAACAGTAAGCAAATGTATGGCTACAGGTTAGTACACAAGGAGCTTGTTATAGTAAAATCTTTCTGTGGACAGGAAATAAGATTCCAATGAAATGAATAATTTCCAACAGGATCTACGTTATTCATTTGAGACGTCAGAATAAGGAGGGGCCAAGAAAAAGCTCACGAAATAGGAAATTGCAGTGAGAAGATAACTACCAAGTGCACCAACTAAAGTAAGAAAAGGGTAAGAATGCTAAAAGAACAGGCATACTTGACACTTTACTACAGAACAGAGAATGGCAAAATTATGGGATCATATTCAGGAGTGGAATGGCACCACTCCAACGTTCAAGTGAATAGAAAAGTATTACCTGTAGCAAGAACAGGATCTAGAAGCAGGACATGCCGTTCTGAAATATCCTTGGGGAGCTTCTCATATATAAGCTGCATAAGTTGGAAACAGCTAATTGAATGTTAAAAGATAACTAAAATGTGAACCTCAAGTACTAGGTGGAATCTCTCATTGGGTAAACATAATATTTACCTGTTTTCCTTTGTCTCCATCACGGTGGATGAGAATTTTTCCGATTTTTATTCCTTTGCAACATGCTCGCAGTGCATTTTCCATGCTTTCTCCACTGTAAATGACAGACAAGAAATACTGGTTAACAGAAATATTCCTGTATTGAGACAACATGACCCTAGCATCAGGGCCGTGAAGCTGAAGAATGTGTATCTAGACTAATTACTGCTTCCCACTGCAAGATAACAACTTGTCTGTCAACACATTCCTGGAGCAAGATGCCAAAGCCAGATGACTAGAACTACCAAAATCAATAACTGATTTAAACCTCACCTTCGGACAATAGAGACTCCACATAATTTCTTGCAAAAGTCAACCCCAGTGTAAACAGATCCTGGAGTGGAATAAAAGCAGATTTTCAATGTTGTGGAGAAGAATTGTGCCAGTAAATTCATATAATCTTCACATCCGGCTATTCAAACACAGAAAACACACTCTCAACACCTTCAGCCTTAAAAAACTATTCCTAGAATGTCACTATAATCCGGCCTCCCCACTAAAGCACATCACTCACACACCAACAGACCAAAACCACTATATATGAAGACAGAAAACTGAAAAGGAAAGAGACTAATGACAGTAACAAATGAATTGCAAGAAAAGAAAAAAAAAACACACAAGAAAGAAACGTATTATGGAGTATGGACCCATGCTTCTTTAGTTATTATAGCCCAACACACCTGTTGGCGTCACTACTTGCTTCTCGGTGAATGGCAGATGGCCCAAACCATGTTCCACAACCTTGAAAACTCAGCAGAAACAGTCATTACTCTCTATCATAAGAACAAAGGTACAAGAGGAATTTTGGAGAAACAGATAAAATTTTACCAGACGGATAAGTCGGTCTGAATAAAATACAAAATCATGCTTCGATATCTCTGCGTCTCGAATCAGTGTATGCATACCTCTTATCTGCCACATGACTCATTAACATAAGCAAATTGAAACAAAGGATGAATCAAAGCTGGACAATATTCAAATTCAACCAAATTGCATATATAACAGCAGAGGTTAAGGAAGATCTTTATGCACAGTAGTGCTATCCATTGACATCATATTCCTATCCAATGACATCATACTGCAATTAGAACCATTCCCACATTGGTGCTGACAGACAAAAAGACAAGATCTTTTTGGTTTCTTCTTCTTTCTTTCGGTATTTGATTAGATACATGTACAAATGAAAGGAGAAGACAAACTTCAAGCCTTACTCATCTTTCCAAAGGGGCATTCAGATTTTGCTCATTAAACACTTAATCTGTGATTTTTGTTTATATCTTTTCTATATACTCTCTGCTGATGTCTAATACCCAAAACCAAAAGCCATGCTAACATGACATTCTAGTTCACCTGGACTTTTGCATAATTCCAACTATTATGCTCCAACTCCAATATCATACGGTGCCTCTTTCTACATTTACCTATATACTTGATTTTTATGGTAAAATTGAACGATTATTATTAGAAATATACTAAAATTGCTCAGCCTTTCACTGTAGCAATCCACAGTGAAAGGCTGAGCTGTCTCTCTTTTTTTCTTTTTTCTTTTTTTTCGTTTTTTTTCTTTTTTTCTTTCCTGTGTTTTGAGCTGTTTTTTTCCTTCAAAAAACTGTTTTTTTTTCAAAAAATTTTTATATTTTCGTTTTCTATGCCTTTAATTTTTTTTTTCTTTTTTCTTTGTTTTTTTTCTTTTAATAATTTTTTTTTCATTTAGTTTGTTAATGTTAATTTTTTTAATTTAGTTATCAAACTTTCATGACACTAGTCCTAGGTTTAACAGGTTAACTTAGTTTCACAAGTTAACCTGGATTTTTTTTATTTTTTTTCTTTTTAATTAATTTTTTTCGTTTACTTTAGTTTATTAATGTTAAATTTTTTCTATTTAGTTATCAGACTTTCATGACACATATCTTAGGTTACACGGGTTAACCCAGTTAATTCTAGGTTAACCCGTCCATTTTTTTTGTTTTCTTTTCTTTTGTTAATGTTAAATATTTTTTTGATTTAGTTATCAAATTTTCATGACACGGATCCTGGGTTTAACAGGTTAACTTGGTTTGACGAGTTAAACCAGATTTTTTTTTTTTGCTTTTTTTAATTAATTTTTTTAGTTTAGTTTAGTTTGTTAATATTAAATTTTTTTTTATTTAGTTATCAGACTTTCATGACACATATCTCAGGTTTTACGGGTTAACCCAATTAATTCTGGGTTAACCTGTCCATTTTGTTTTTGTTTTTTTTTTTCTTTTGTTATCAGACTTTCATAACACGAATCTCAGGTTTAACAAATTAACCTGGTTTGATTTTCGTTTGGTTTAGTTTATTAATGTTAAATTTCTTTCTATTTAGTTATCAGACTTTTATGACACATATCCCGAGTTTGACGGGTTAACCCGTCAATTTTATTTTTTTTCTATTTAGTTATCAAATTTTCATGACGTGAATTCTAGGTTTGATGGGTTAACCTGGTTTGAAGGGTTAAACCAGTTAATTTAATTTTTTTTTCATTTTTCTTCATTAGTTTTTTCTTCTTATAGCTTTTTTTTCTTTTCTTTTTCTTTTTAATTAATATTTTTTTTTAATTTAGTTCATTAATATTAAATTTTTTTCTATTTAGTTATCGATTGATGCCTTTAGTTTTTTTTTTTTTTTTTTGTTTTTTGCTATTTTTATGTCTTTGACTATGAACTGCACAGTGCAGTCCATATTGAAAAGGCTGATACGTTTTTTTTTTTTTACTTTTTAATTTTTTTTAAAAATCTGGTTTGTTTATGTTATATTTTTTCTATTTAGTTATAAGACTTTCATGACATAAATCTCATGTTTGATAAGTTAGCCCAGTTAATTCAGATTGTTTTTCTTTCTTTTTTTCCATTAGTTTTTTTCTCTATATAGGTTTTTTCTTCTTTGTTTTTCCCTTTTTAACTAATTTTTTCAATTTAGTTTGTTGATATTAAAATTCTTTCTATTTAGTTATCAGACTTTCATAACACGGATCTCAAGTTAGACGGGTTACCCAGTTAATTTAGATTTTTTTGTTTTTCTTCATTAGTTTTTTTTTTCCTATAGGTTTTGTTTTTTCTTTTAAACAAGTTAGTTTTTTTCTTTTTGCTTTGTTGCCTTTTTTATGCCATTGACTGTGGATTGCAGAGTGCAGTCCATAGTGAAAACCGATGCCTTTTGTTTGTTTTTGTTTTTTTTTTTTTTCCTTTTTAATTAATTATTTTTGTGTTATTTTAGTTTGTTAATGTTAAATTTTTTTCCTATTTAGTTATCAAACTTTCATGACATGGATCCCGGGTTTAACAGGTTAGCCCAGTTAATTCTGGGTTAACCCATCAATTTTTTTTTTCTATTTAGTTATCAAACTTTCACGACAAGAATCCAATGTTTGACTGGTTAACCTGATTTGAAGGGTTAACCCAGTTAGTTCAGATTTTTTTTCTTTTTCTTCACGTTGTTTTTTTTTTTATGCTTTTTTCTTTTTACTTAATCTATTTAATTATCACACTTTTATGATACGACTTTGCAGCCAAACCCACATCCAAGGCTATTGGGTTTGATATTGCAGCCAAATCCACTTAAACTTGGATCATGTAAGTTTCATGTTATTATTAATATTATAAATATTACTCTTGGGTCAGGTGTTGCAGCCAAACCCAAGACTCTTGGATATAACTTTGCAGAAAGACATAACACTTTTAGATCTTAGTTTTTTTTATATATATATTTTTTAAGCAAAAATAAATTAACCTGCGGCATCGCGCAGGTCATGTAACTAGTAGTTCACTGAATATGATCATTTTGTTTTGGAGATATAAACCACAAAATATTACCACTAATACAGTACACACAGCAAGTTTTACTCTCTCTTGCAAATAATGTATATACTACAAAAATTAATTTTACAAAATAAAATTATATCAACACAAGGAGCATAATAACAAAAGACATACCTGAAACGTTGACTGAATAACATGCACATTTGGATATATTTTGCACAGATCATGTTGACCTAGCTTTGTGTGGATATGTTGCACAATTAAATCAATGGCAACATGATTGTCGCCCCCCCGTGGGATGATCACATCAGCATACTTCTTTGATGGCAACACAAAATCATCAAAAGCAGGCTTCACAAATTTAGCATACTGCAAAGTCAACAATATGCTTCAGTGTGTGACATCAAAAGCAATGTCACAAGGAGTTTAAAGGGATTAAATCTCTGAGAGTTGCACCCTCAAAGTTCTGCAAAATTCAGAGCATGAGAACCTTGAAAATCAAGAGCAATATTGGAATGGACTTTATTCTCGCTTCAATTTGAATGAACTGATTACTAATCCTGGCTTTTGAAGTTATAATTCATGATCCATGTAATTTTAGCGGTACAGCAGAAGAGTTTTCTACCTCCAGCCAACAGACAAACACACATGAATTGATATGGAAGTCCAGATCCACTTTTGTTGATAGATGGGCTCAACATGGGGGTTTCTTCCAAAGACATATATGCAGCAGCACCAGTTGAGTGCTTGCATTTAAGTTACTAATTGATGGGATAAAACAATTTCCATGATACCATTTGCTGAAATACATTTTGATTAAGACACATCTTAGAAGTCAAAATCCTACACCAATTTATAAGATGTGCATATCTATATTTTCCAGTCATTTCATTCTTAACAGGCAACATAGTGTAGCAACCAAGAAGAATGAAATGAGTCCTATACTTTGGCATCTAGAGACTTTAATCTGAGTCCTCCTGTTGCATGTTCATGTTAGTTGAACTTAAACCACCAGCAGGCATTAGTCACAGTACATAAAAACTTGTGTTGCAAGTTTGAAACATGTCCTTAAAAACAGGGAAAGGTTCAAGTTTAAGAAAATGGATACTTAACAAATCATTATATCCATTTGAGTGCATGCCACTTTCTTCTATATTTGGTCGTTGCACAATCAGGAAATAGGCTCCACTAATGCATGCAATCACATACAAAGATAAATAATAATAATAAATAGATAAATAAAAAAATAAAATAAAACAATTGATGCTATGAATAGCAGGAACAATTTGAGTTATGCTTTTATCAACAGATATTCAGCAATGTACTCTAATGCAAATATACTTATCAATGAAATGCCATAATTTAATATTAGATTAGGAATAAAACATGATTTATGTGTGAAAAATCACTCTCAAACCATGGCTGACTGCTTTTATATTTCATTAATTGATGAAAATATATAAGCATAAAGTGATAACCTGTTCAAGAACAGAGTTTATGTCCCTCCCCCTCTCAACCGTGTCACGCCTTATTCTACGAGCAAGCCTGACATCAGCATCTAGAAGCAACACATCACCAATATTAATAAAGGGAAGAGAGAAAAGGCAAGAAAAATATAGTAATAACAGATAAACATTTTTAACTGCATCTTTCTTAATTTGGCAGCCAAATAACTCTAAGGCAGACTATCATGCAACATGTCCAACTAGACTTCCATGGTTTGATTTACAATATTAAGTCACTAAAGGCAGCTTTATTGATTAAAATAACACAAACATATGGCATTCTGACCCCAAACTTGTTTCCATTTTAAGTTGAACTAAAAGCTCAATGTACAAGTAGAACCAATATGCAGATTTCTAATGATTACAGTGCTTATTCTTCTCAAGAGTGCTGCACTATTAATCATCCAAAGGTAAAAAATTTCCAATTTAGTAATTGGCTATCAGTTTACCAGTTAGCACTTTAATGTGCTTATGTAGGGCATGAACTTTCTGATCATACAAAAACACACACCACACAATCTCCAATACAACTAGGTAAGGACTCAAACCTGTATCAACAAAAATTTTCATGTTCATCAGGTTGCGGACGCGCTGGTCATGGAAAACCAGAATCCCCTCTAGGATAATCACATCAGAAGCATTTACCTGACAAATAATGTTTCAAAAAGAACTAGAAAGAATTCGCATGTGCAGATGACCCCCTCTAGAAGAATAAAGGCAGAGAGATTGAAAAATAATCAGGAAAAAGGAGTAAATAGTGGCAAGAACAATTCAAACGCTCAAGTATTAAATTTCAACTTCTTACTTTCCATGACAGACTAGAGCTCTGCCAGTGTTTATAGGGTCTTAACATCACTGAATTCAATGTATGGAAAAAATTGCACCAACTGCACTGGGTTGACTTTTAAATATTGTCAAAATTTACAAACTCTCCCAATATTATCACCGCATCATTCACCCTCTTTGTTGGTAATTTCCTAAATAGTGTTGTGGCAAGAAGAAAGTAATTGTGATACCACATTTCCTTTCAATCAAAGCCAATAGTGACAGCTATACAAAGGCAGCAATCTCCAACTTTTCTAAAAGGAAGAGATTCCAACTTGGGTACTAGGATAAAAATCCCTAAATGATTAGCCTACAATTTCACCATTTACCATGCCATATCCAAAATATGTACACTGATCACGAAAAAACAAAGTCAATTTTGCAGAAAATGCAGTAAAGGAAGTACCTGCCTGAAGCTCTCCGAACTTCGGTGATGATTCTTAAAATCATAGATAGGAACTTGATAAGATTGTCCACCTCTCAGCTTTTGAATACAGTCTAAAAGTTGCTCGGTATCAAAAGCATCTACCACAACAACAACGGCATACTTTACTAACACTCATAAGTCCTAACCACCACAAAAATAATTATTTAACAAAGAGCTAACAAAATTTAATAAATCAGTCAATTTTACCAGGATGATCAAAATTATACTCATGCACTCGCTTCGATTCTTCAGGCGTCAAACCACGATAAAATGAATCCTAACATTCAAAAACAAAAAATCATAATAATAAAAATAAAATTAAAATGAGAATTGAATTTGAGACTTAACAAAATCAAATCCAAAATGATTAAAAAAAAAAGAAGACAAAAGAAAACCTGATTAACAAGAACAACACGATGATCATGAAGCTCTTGAATGATCATATCACATACTGTAGTCTTGCCCGATGCCGTACCACCAGAAACTCCTACAAATTAATAAAATATCCAAAAATGAAAAATATTAGTATCTGATTAATGGCTAAATAATTATAAAAATTATGAGTAAGCGAGATTTACCAATGACAAAAGGTTGTTTGGGAGCGTTGGAGTCGGACAAGGCTGAAGAGCTGGCGGAGGCGGAGCAGTGAGAGGGAGAAGCAGTGGAGGAAGGAGGAGAAGAGAGAAGACCGTCGAGACGGAGGCCGGAGAAGTGAGGACCTGAGGCCTTCTCCATTACGTAGTCTATGGAAATGGTCTCTTCCGGCATCCTTCTTTAGTCTTTACTTTTCTACAGGAATGCCGATAGAGCTTGTTTCGAACAGAAGAAATGTGCTCTTCGTTTGGTGTGTAAGTGCTGTAAGCCTGTAACTGATTCTTTTTTAGTTTTTTCTTTCAGAAAAAAGAGAAAAATATAAAGTTGTGATGCGAGGAGAGGAATATGTTGTTGCGTGGTGGCCCGAACATTTTGGATTCTATATTCTATTTTTTTAAGCAAGAAAGGAATTTTTAATTTCTAATCTCATTACTTATTGGTAAAAAATAATATATAATTCTTGTGAAAGTACAAGTAAAATTAGTATAAAAGTTGTTATAATCTTTTTTTTTTATCTCTATTTTTTATATTTTAAAAAATTCAAAATTCAAAAAAATATTTTTTTCAATAAATTTAGTTGATTTTAATCATTTCATCATTTTTATTTATTTTTAATAAATCATAAAAAACACAAAAATCTAGAAGAAAATATATATATATATATATATATATATATATATATATTGGAGTTGAAATTTGATGAATAATTGAGTATAACATGCAAAAATAAATTTTGAGAGTGCAAGTGCTGTGATTGATTCTTTTTTAGTTTTTTCTTTTAAAAAAAGAGAAAAATGTGAAGTAGCGTTGCGAGAAGAGGAATATGCTGTTGCGTAGGGTGCCCGAACATTTTGGGTTACATATTCCTTTTTTTTTTTAAGCGAGAAAGAAAATTTTTTTATTTTTAATGTCATTACTTATTCATAAACAAAATTCAGTTACATGAAATAATATATAATTCTCGTGAAAGTATAAGTAAAATTAGTATAAAAGTTGTTTAACCTTATTTTTACCTCTATATTTGTATATTTAAAAAAAAATTCAAAAAATACATATTTTTCAATAAATTTTGTTAATTTTAATCCATTTCATCAATTTTTATTTATTTTTAATAAATAATAAAAACATAAAAATCTAGAAGATAAAAAAAATACATATTTGGAGTTGAAATTTGACCAATAATTAAGTATCGCATACAAAAATAAAATTTGAGAATTTTTGGGAAAATTGAGAAAATAACTTAATTTAATTTAATTTAATTTTGATAAGATTGAAAGAAATTTGAAAGTTCAATAATGAGTTCGAAACAAAGCCAAGTTAAAAATTATTTGAGGGCTTAATTGAAGAAAAAAATCAAAATTGCGAGCTAGAATAGTTAAAATTGCATGATTTTAGAAACTAACGATGAATTTGCAGCAAATGGATAAATCTAGAGGTCTAAATTGATTTAATTAGGAATGCAATTAAAAAAAATAGAATAAATTCAATTAAAATTCTAATAATCTAGAATTCAAGGACTAAATTAAAAGTGGCTAAATTAGAAAGATCGAACTTGAATTGAAAGAAAATCTAGGATTGAAAACCCTAATTGAATTAAATTAAAAATTTCAAAAGCTAAGGATTGTAATGAAAAGAAAAAAAATATTACAAGGGCCATTACCTTTTTATCTTTTTATGTAAATTTGTTTGAGTCATATTCTTTTCAGTCAAGTCCAATTAAGTCCAAATGAATTAAATTAATTTGATTTAGCCCATTTAATTCATATTTTAAGTCTAACTATTTTCAATTGATTCAATTTAGTCCAAATTGGTCAAGTAATTAAACCTCAAATTCCAGTAATAAAACCAAATCTTTTCAACTCCTCAATCCCAATAGTAAAACTAGATTTTCAGCTCCTCAAGACCTAAATTCTAGCAATCGCAATCAAAATCAAAATCCTAGATTTCCAGCATTCAAATTCCAAAACTTCAGCTCCCTCTTCATTTTAAAAGCCAAGAGCATGGAGGAACTGAGGGCAGCCAGGGAGGCCAAAAAAACAAGACTGGGGGAGCTATCACAAGCTCTCTCACAAAGAACAACAAAAATATAAACCCCCGTATAAATGTAAATGTAAATGTAAGATTGCAAATAGTAAGACTTTAATGTGTATCAAAACCCTGGGAAGAAAAAGAATGGATAAATGATGGTATTAATAATAAGTGTGATGTATAATGGAGGGGATGGACTCTATAAATAATTAAATAAAGAAGTGCTGTTAAGGTTAAAAATAAAAATTTTGAATTTAGTTTAAAATCTTATAATGTTAACAAAATCGATAATGAATTTTGGTGGGTAAAAAATAAAAAAAATGATGAAATAATCCCAAGAAATTAGTGTGGTAAAAAAATGATAAGCTATAAGAAAAGATAATATCAAAAAAAAGGCAAGTGATGGTACAATTATCAGTTAAAAAAATAGGTAATATTACCATGAAACAGTAATAAGCCCGGTAAAGAAATATAAAATATAAAATAATTATAATTTTTTAAATGATAAAGTGGCCATAGATTTTAGAGGAATAATTGATATTATTTATTTAAGGATTAAACAGTAAAATTTGTATTTTTACATAAAATTATTTATCAAACAAGTTTACAGTATCGAGCATAACTTTTAATTTAACGTTGGATCGGGATATAATTTCATGATCTATCAGTTCATGTAGAATTTCATTTTTGATAGATTAACCTAGGTAAATTCTTAAGATTATCTATATCATATTATATATTAATCATTTTAAAAGTATACATAATGAAGAATGTGAGTTCAATTTACTTACGTTATCAATATAAAATATAAAGATTTACAATATAGCATTAAAAGAATATTTAAACTAGGTCTTTACTTGCTTTTTCTTGGATCCATTGATTGATTTCTTTATGAAATCCTTCATACTTGTTGATATGATATTTATATAAAACTTATTTAAAATTTATTCTCAACCAAACATATTATTATTCTAATTTTCATATTATTGTTACTATTAAAATATATAGAAACAGAAATGTGTGGCCTATAGATCATCAAATAATTGTGAGAAGAAATTTTGGAAAACCAAGAGAGAGTATTTATTTTTGTGTTTCAACTTACTTTATAAAATGCTTTTCAAACTATTATTTATATATAAAACACACACACACACACACACAAAATATATATATATATATATATATATATATATATATATATTAGCTATTTAATTTTTTTTATTAAAAAATAATACTAGATAATGAATAAATATTGGATACCTGAAATCAGTTGAATAGTTTATGAATATTTTAATTTTTTACATGATAAATAATAAATAAAATATAAATATTAAGAAATTCAACCTATTATTCCCATTGCCATCCCTAGTTTTATTTTTTAAAGTTACCAAAAATTGTTTAATTTAAGCATATTAGGACCAAACGGAGCTCTAGTAAATTAGGTTAGGAGACTTCATCGGTCAACCATGGACAATGACAAATCTGGCGTAATTTGATTTGAATTTTTAAAAAATTGTATGGGACATTATCATAGTTTTTATTTTTTCTATTTATAAAATAAGTTGCTGTTAAGAAATCTTTCAATTATGATGGTTGTTGATTCTATATATGTTTTTTTTATTCCTTCCAAGCTTTCTTTATTCTTGCAAAAGTTTAGTTAAAAAAACCCCCTGGCAAAGCATGGGTATCATGATAGTTTTTCATTAGTTTCCCAAAAAAAAAACATTTTTTTTTTAAATAAACAAGAGGAATCAGATGACATCATTCTCATTTTATTTAACTCCTAATTATTTATTTAGAAATGTGATTACTGTTGTTTTTTAAAATGGTTTTTGTAATAAAATATATCAAAATAATATTTTTTTTAATTTATTTTTAAAATTAGTGTATCAAAACGATCCAAAATATAAAAAAATAAATTTAATTTTTAATAAAAAATAAAATTTTTTAAACACGAATATAACCGGTTTTTCATATGTTATGGTAACCGAAAAAAAACTAGCAATTTAAGCTAGCAGTAACAGTAACAGTAACAAATATAATTGCCGAAATTGCATTTCCACCTACGAAACTCTTATGCCTCGTTTGTTTCCTTGGAATCTGGTTTCCGGAAACCAGTTTCCAAATTTTCCTGTGTTTGTTTGTCATTAAGAAAGTTGGTCAACGGAAATACTTTCCAGTCAATTTTAGTCAATGAAAAATTTGGTTTGGTTTTCAGAAAAGTGTTTTCCCTTTAGCTATGTTTGTTTTCTGGAAAGTGGTTTCTGGGAATTCACTTTCCAAACTTTCTTGTGTTTGTTTGCCATTAGGAAAGTTGGTCAATGGAAAACACTTTCCAGTAAAAGAAAATTTTGGCTTGGTTTTCAGGAAAGTGTTTTCCTAAAAAATTTGAGGGAAAACACTTTCCGGAAGTTGTGAAAAATTTAGAAATGTCATTATTTGCTGATTATATCAAATATGATCCTCAAACTTTTGATCGCTATATATATTTTGTTTTTAATATTTATTTTCAATTTCATCTCTTAAAATTTTATTTTTATATTAATTTTGGTCCTTATTTTTATAATTGTTATTTGCTTTTTTTCTTATTATTTTTTTATTGAAAATTTTTATCTATCAGATTTGGTCCTCGTTCTTTTAATTGTTACTTATTTTATTTGAAATAATTTATGAAATGTTGATTATTATTATTTTAATTTCTTCATCTTTTATTTTTTTAATTTTTTAGATTTGATCTCTATTATTTTGATTATTATTTATTTTATTTGAGATAATTTATGAAATTATATTTTTTTTTTCAATTTCATTCTCATTCAACTTTTTAATTTGTAAGATTTGTTTCTTATTATTTTAATAAACTTGAGAAAAATAAAATGTTAATAAGTTATTTTTCAGCCCATTTTCCATGACATAACCAAATACTGGAAATTGTTTTCCAGCTTATTTTCCATTACACTACCAAATATCAGAAAATACTTTCTCGGAATTCACTTTTCCCGGAATTCACTTTTTAAAAAACAACTACTTTCCAGCAAACAAACGGGGCCTTAATGAAAACCCCACATATGAATACCAAATTAATCACTTTATTTTTAAATGTAAAAATACATTCCTCTCAAAAAAAAAAAAGGAAAAATTTTCACAGCATACATATTTAATCCCACAAAAAATAAGCATACAAAATCATATGACAAATTAAGATAGGAACTGTTGAATACTTGAGTCCCTCACATCACATATACATGTTCAAAACATATACAGCAAACTGGTAGCCACCAACGCTGTGAGAAGAACAAATGCAGCAAAATAACTGTGCATGGCGGATGCAGAGGAAGCTGCGGGAGATGAAGACGAAGATGAAGACGAAGACGATGATTCTGGGGTAGACGGAGCGGTCCCGGATTCTACCGTAATCTTCACTTTCATGCCTTGGCCACAGTGGCCTAAAGTACCACAGGCGAAGTAACGTGTTCCAGGTTTGTTCAGTTTCACAACATCATTGCCAGTATTCATTGAGTTTAACGCAGTACCAAGGTCACAACTTTTGTAGGCGCTCTCGCCGCCAAGCTCAACCACGCTGTGTAGCCCTGATGTGTACTTGAAAACTATCCAGAGAAAAATAGTAACCATGTAAATTGTAATGATGGAATTATACATGTTTAGTTTGTTCATAGAAGAAGAGACATACCTAGTTGATCTCCAACCTTGAATTTTTGACCTGAAGCCCATGAGCTGAAGTCTGTAGATTCTTCCCAACCTTGGCTCCCCCCAACAGCATGTTGAGCTGCCATTGCTTCTTTGGTGATCAAAGCAACAAGAACCAACAGCAGACAAACTCTGTTCTCCATTGTTACTCTCTTCAATCTCTTGGGCTTTCTGGAATAACATTCATGTATTCATAGTGCACATATATAGTGGGAGAGACCTACCGAAATCCCAACTGTCCCTACCATTGCTTTTCAATTCCTGATCCCTCCGATGTTACGATAAGATTTAATCTGTAATTTTCACTACATGAATATCAAGAATTCAAAGCTACAATGTACTGTATTGTCCCTATAGATGCAAGCAAATGAGACTTGGCGACTGGTGCTATACAAAACATCTAGCATAGGCATATGTGTAATTGTGAAACATAACAGGGACAAATTTAATGTTTATGAAGATCGAAGTTTTATGTTTCAGTGTTTGGATTACCCTTAAAGCAAAATCTAGTTGGTTAAAGGTCACAAAAGCTTTACGTTGAAACTAAGCTATAGCTGTTGTCATCATATTCAGGGATGGGGGCTTGTCTAGAAGCTCACATGCATGTAATTACAGAATAATTATATATATAATATATAAAGTCTCCTACACAAGGAAGGACGTCATTGGTAGGTTGTATGTAATCATTACCAGAAGTATATAGCTAATTTGTGACTATAGATTTCTGTGATAATTAAAGAGTATGGAAAATTAGGGAATTACTTTCAGGATCTACTATGACAGTTTACCAATACTCAACAGCTAAATCAAGGCAGTTTGCTAATTGATTATCTCCTTTTCGATTGGAGATTAGCCATGACATAGTTGAATTATGAAAGATGATTAAAAACTATGTATCGTATAATCAAATTAAGTTTTTGGTTTAATCAGTTTCATTGAACAGACAGCTTACATTGCTCATAGCCCTAAGGCCTCGTGTGCATATATTTATAACATGACACCCTGCAGATAATTACTGCTTTAGAATTATGGTAAGATTTATCACCAATTAAGTAATTAATATAAGATTATAAGGACCTCTTTGAAAAATAATTAGTGTTGATGGTTGAAAAATGAAACAACTTGATTATACACAATGTCCTTGGCATTTACTCCCATGATGAAATCGGCATGAGCGTAATCCTTGATGTATTGAATTGTGAGCTTGTCGACATCATGGAACTTAAGGCTGTCAAGTAAGAGCTCAACGTCGCGAACATCGGATAGTGCATCTTGCCCTCCGTAGCTGATGAAGATAGGCAGGTCATGGGGGATGTTGGAGAGGTTATATATCGGTGGTTTGGCTTCTCCATAGTGCATCATATTGAAATCAGGATTTCCATAGTTGTATTTTGCTAGAACGCCATCACGAACAGCTGCAAGTTCGTTGGATCAAAACAATGTTGTTGATGACATGGGTTTTGAAACAAAATCAATGATAATTAACTCCATATTAGTTACAGTTGGTAATCAGGTAGGTAGGGGTCATGACTAACTTACTTTGAGCCAGGTGCACCATGTTCTTGGTCGATGTGGATTGAGGCTCGTTCTTCAAGAAGAGATCAACCGTGGAAGCATTGAGGCAACAGTTCTTGCCTTGAATTCACAGAAATGAAGCATGCATATAGTTAATATGATTGAAAAAGGAAATGCATGCTATCTTTCAACATGAGATTATGCAGGTAGGGTAGTTATTTTGCAGAAGGAAATATATACATGATGTATCTATTTGGCTGCGGCAATAATTAATAAACAAAACTATACCACTAATTGAGGTCAATAGATCATAGCAATCAACTCCTGGATAACTACAAAGAGCTCTAAGAAAGTTAGCCACCGGCTCCCTGTAAAGAAAATAAACCAAGTTAAGGATTTTAGATCTTTTTAAGTTGGACAAAATAGGTTCCTGGTAATGAATTCTAAGTCTTTTTTCTTACCCTTTAGGATTGAACTCAGCCATACCGAATAGGGTAGTGATCTGTTGGTAGCAGAGACATAACTTTGTTCAGACTATATGGTATGTGTATTCATGTTAAATATTAGAAATTAAGAGGAGTGCTCCATGAATTGTGTGTGTGTATAGCTACTGCAACCTTGGTTATTACATACCTCAACGAAGGCTTTAGCAGCAGCAATATCGAGTGCAGAGTTCATATGGCCCAAGTAAGCAATAGGGCTCAACAACACTGCTGATTTCAGTTTGTCAACTAGTAAACCTTCTGAGAAGGATGCTAAAGCTATCAAGGTTCCCTGTCAAGAAGAAATGTTAATTTCAGATCACTGGGAAAATATACCAGAAACGGGAATCAGTTTTGGGATACATTAATTAACAATTGTTCGTGTACGTACGTACTGGTTTTTTTCAGAAAAACTTGCTATTGCAGGAACTAATAATTTCTTTCTCTGGTTTGAACATTGCACAAAGTGTAAAAAGATAATTGATAATCTATGTATTGAGTGGTGCATGACATAATTCATACCAGGGAATGACCCACGTAATGTGCCTTCTGCCCAGTTTGGCTGTACACATAGTCAAAAACAGCTGGAAGATCATAGACCACCAATTCATCCCATGACCAATTCCAGAAACCCTGCCATAATTGATTAGATCCAGAAAGCAAAACTTATTAATAATAAACAAAAACTCTTAACAGTGTTGTTGACAAAACATAATGCCATTTATATTGATCAAGATGTGGATGCAAAAGGTAGGAAGCTGCCATCAATGCCTATTATTTAAGCTGCAACAAGATGACCAAATTAACAATAGTGGATGGATCATGCAATTACAACACGAAAGTACAAGTACTACCATTATAGTACTGTTTTTCGTTTGTCACAAGGCTTGCTTTGGTAGTGTTACCAACTTGTACTATGACTTTTGTGATGTAAATAGTAGAGATTATTCTAAGAAGAAAGAGAGAGAACCGGTTCATATGGTTGAAGGGAGGTATGTCGACAGCTATATCTGGTGCCTCTAGCATTAGCAATCCATACATCAAATCCTTTATCAGCTAAAATCAACGGCAAATTTTGTTCCGGTGGGTTCAGAAGCCATGTCATTCCATCCTGCACCATAAATTGAAATCAAGCACTAAATATCATTATAATGTCACATAAACTAGAACTATAGCATAAAATATTGTATCATGACTTGTCTTTACAGGTGCTAATTATGAGTTTGACATGAAAAATAAAGCTGAAGTAAGACAAGCGACATGTTTAGCATCGTTATGGTCCCTAGCCCACAGGCAGACAAAATTAGAGCTCATATCGGAGCCTGTCTCGGTGTTTTCTGGGAAAATGCCTAGCCCACGTTAGGATCTAGACAAAAGGAGTCATGCAGGAACTGCAGGTGGCCCTCACAGGACAGGAGGAGGGGGAGATGGAGACCTAGAATTCTGAGCCTGAAACGATGCATGGTTTTGTGGGCTCGTGAGACCGTCCATCATGTTTCGGTAAGAATACCATGGATAAGGACAACGCAAAATCTGAACGCCTAGGAAAATTAAATGTCACTTTGTGATCAAAGAGTCAGTCCATAAACGAAAGAATAAACTAGAAAAAGAGAAGCTCATTACCTGGAGTATTAACCAGAGGTAAAACACACACACACACGCATGGTTTAGTTTAGTCATATATTCTTTGGATTTTTTTTAAGTAAAGTAGATTTGAATTTCAATTTATTTGTTATCATATAATAGAAGAGGCCGGCTATACCATTGTACTATACTATTATATATTATCTATAGAGATAATAATTTCATCCAATTTGAGGCTACCAACCTCAACTCAAATAAGGAGGAATTTTTTTAATCCAATCAATAAATAATCAGGTTTTAAGTTGGGTATAAACATTAATTTAATCGACCTTACCCAAAATAAATAAATAATTTCATTTAAAAAAAATTACATATATAACAAACTACTTATGTACTAAATAATTGTATCTTATAGCATTTGAGTTTAGACTTCAAGTTTAGGTTAGATTTGAGTTATGGATGCTTTTAAAATCTGATTGGTTTGAATTTAGATGTAAAAAATTCATATATAGTCAGTTTCGAGCTGGGTTTGAATAGTTATTTTGAATTTAGGTATGAATAGAAGTTAGTTAATAAATATCCATATTTATATGTTATATACTGGAATATCCTATAGAGTTTCCAGTAAATAAATAAATAAACTTGTAATAAAACAGACACAAAATTTGCATATCTTGTGAAACGTTTTCGTGTTCCAGTTTTTTCCCCTTTCTCCACTCTATTTGACACAAAACGAAGAGATGGGAGTTATAATTAATGTTTGCGAGCGTGCACATGTCATCTTTTACATAACCATTCAAGAAGTTATGGCCACTTTTTGACTTATATTTTGCACATTACTTTTTTTTTTTTACCATAAAAAAAGTAGCTCGAACATGAAATTTTGTCTGGGAAGAGGACCCTACTCTCAGCTAGCTACTTATATTTTGCACATTACTTGAAAGAGAGGGAACATCACAAAAAAGAAAAAAAGAAAAAGGCCGAGCCTTTTGATAGTGATTTCTGGAGGATATGCCATCTGAACAACAGCAACAAAATGATTATAATTTGACTTGAAATCTGATTTCACGGAAATCATGCTTAATTACCGACCATGTTCTCGTGATGAGAATATTTTTTTGAAATGGATACAAGGTGATAGCTAGGTTATAAATGCATGTGCCCTTTGAAACATAATTATTAAATCCATTCCAAAAATCAATCCAGCACAAAGGTGATGTGCTTTATCAAAGTTTTTTTTTTTAAAAAAAGGTTTAAATATTATCATTTTAACTTGAAAGTTCAAGCTACCATCTCATATTTCAAATTTCGAGAGAGGGTAAAAATCGAAAGAGCTTGAGAAATGCCACTTTCCACCATTTAACAGGAAAAAGAAAAGGAGGAAAAAGTTACCCAGTGATTTATATTCTTGCAGATGATTCCTTCCTTGTTGGCTTTTTATAATTTAGCTTTATTTCAACTTGACGATGCTCGTGAACGATGAGATAGCTCAGACATCACCACTTTCGGAAGTATATCGCAGACAAAATGAGCGCATGACACTCATTTGGAACGATCGAAAACAACTTAATTTACTAGCATCTAGAATCTAGCTAGCTACCGCACAATGGGGCACTGGCTGGTACTACTGATGAACTAACTCTTTTTGTCAGCTTTTTAAAGTTAGCTAAGCTAGCTTTAGTGATGTTCACATTCAAACTCTTTCCATTTCCATTATAATATATTTTTTCGTCTTTTTATGCTGTTCATCTTCATCTTCTTCCTCCTTTCCTTTTGACATAACTAGAAAAAAGAGCAATCTATGTTGCAGGGACACACTTTCATACTGAAATAAATTCGTGACTGGTATAGAGGCACTTACTACGAGGACACCATGCTGTATCAAGACTGGCTGTCTCTTGGTGTCACCGCCACCAGCACGGCCTTCTGGTATTCTCTGCATGTTAAGTATAAATCCATCTTGAGTTTTGACCTGAAAACACCCACATGATTCCCATATTAGCACACTTTTATTTGCAGAACATATTAACACGCTTGACCAAATAAATAGTTAAACTAAAGTTGAGCTCTTACATCAATCTCCTGGCATTTGTACCCATGAATTATCACCGAAGTAGAGCATATACCAACTATTGGTGGATCTATGAAACCACTGACTAGGCCCATAGAACCACGGCCGGAACCATATGCTCGATGGGCTATAGACATGATCATGGTTACTAGGACACAAAAGGCTTGGAGAGCCATAACTTGGATGCCTTTGATTGGTGGCTATGTGATGCGTGAGAGTGGAGACTGGAGAGTGTTAGAAGGAAACTTGGCTCGTTGGCTTTATATATAAGAGAAGAAAAGGAGGCACTCCAAAATGGGAAAAGGGGTTTCATTTCATGGGCCTAACTGACTGGTGAGATTTTTAGCATAAGTGAATTTGAGACTAAATTTTTTTTATTAATTTTAAATTAATATATTTTTAGTGTTTTTAAATTATTTTAATACGCTGATATTAAAATTAATTTTAAAAAAATAAAAAAATATTATTAACATGTATTTTAATACAAAACATTATTTAAAAAGTAACTCCAATCACAGTTATTTTTTTACGTTATATATATATCCCATGACGAGGGAGTAGATGTTGTGGGACACTTCAAGGTTTTTTTTTTCTCCTTCTTATCATGAACAAACTTTGATATCCTGATTCATCGACTATTTATATGCAATAAAACACAAAATTAATCCTAAAGATCATATCTCCACCGCCCTGTGAAAGCAAAAGAGGTTTTGAGGGCCTTTTATTTTACTTCACGTATATAACCAAAAAAATTCTAGGGTCCCACATAGAGATATGTGATATATACTCATGGGGTTTTCTGCATTCTGAAAAAGCCAAATCGTAAATTTAGAAGTTGTTTTGATTTAGTGGAAGGCGGGAATTTCATAAGCTTTGATCATGATCAAAAGTGAAGAGTGCATAGCATATATACATGTGAACTACTCCATGTCATCTCCAGTTGTTGTTTGGCTATCTGTTCATGTATTAAAATCATTAGGTGTTCTTACAGGCTGACAAGTCAACATTTTTTTTTGCTATAGATTTGTATAAATAGAAATAATTTTAAAAGCAAAATGAAAGAATTTGAGCATAACAATCAGTTAAATTCAAGCTAGTGTGTATCTGGCAAATATACAATATGTTAGATCCAAAACATTTGAGATGAGTTAAATTCAAGAATTTGATCTATATACTCCAAAGCTAAAATCTATACTGCACACATGTATATAGGGATACAAGATACAGAAATTGATGATGCAATTTCAAGCACCCAAAAGCATAGAATTCGTCAGTAACAGGGCTTCTTCTCCACAGTGTCAACGTCATGTGCCATGACATTTCTGCAAATTAGAAGTACATTGGAAATCTAACCAGCACAGTACCACACCACCTCGAGGTAGAAGAAGAAATGATGGCAGTGCCTGAGACCAAGAGATTTGCTCCTTCTGTGGTCTCAGGTTCAAGCTTTAGGTTGCTTATATGATGGTTACTGGAGGCTTATATGGTCGTTAATTCCAGGGCCCGTGGTATTAGTCGAGGTGTGTGTAAGCTGACCCGAACACCCACATTAAACTAAAAAAAAAAAAATGATGGCGGTGTCCAGTAAGGGAAAAGGGGCTTTGAGGAAAAGATAGAAACAGATCATGTGCAAAAGACGAGCCCCTGCTGTCTTTGCTATCATTTCACTTGGAAAGCTGGGCTCCCCAGGCTATCGATATTATTCCGTTCTGAAAGCTGGGCTTTGACTATTTGTGTGCTTCACACTGCTGTCTCATATATTGTGACTTTACGGAGGTCCTCTATTGTTTATAGGTTAATATCTAAGGAGATCCAGATATAATAAGAAATGGACGCGGTAATACTTAATTCATAGAGTAGTTTATAATTTACTCCTATTTTTTATGATTTTGTAAATTAGTCCCTCAATTTTCGAAAAGCATAAGTTAGGCCATTGACCGAGGTTGAATGTTATTTTCTTTTTAAAATTAATTTCTAAGCTGTTGTTTTTAAATGCACTTTTAATTTAGATGTAGTATTTAAGATTGGAAAATTGGTTTTCAAAGAGATAGTTAAAAAAAATACCATTTTATTGTGATGGAAAATCAACACAAGGACCATGTTACAATGAAATATAAAAATATAGAGACTTGATTTTCAGTTTTTTTTTTTTTAATATGGGGACTAACTAATTATTTTATTAGAAATATAGGAATAAAATAATAATATACTCTTATGGATACACTAGTAAAATATAATATAAGTATTGTACATTCTATTATTTTCAAAAATAGATATATAATAAGTGTTAGATAAACATTTGAAAGGCTTAATTGATGCTACTTGTTAAATAAGTAAACATTAAAAAGGGCTAATAGATACACTAGCAAAGCATTATTTAAGTAGTGTATTTAGGGATGATAATTTAATCCGATCCCAATTGATACTAACCCGACTCAACCTGAATGAGTGTGTATTTTCTGAATTCGATGGATAATGGGTACGGTATGAATATTGTCATTCTTGGCCTGAAACTTGCCCGAACATAACCCAGAATATATATTTATATTAAATAAATATAATTTTAGAATATTTAATTTTTTTATACAATATGATAATATATATTAGCTATTTTGTTTTTTATTGATTAATAAATAATAATAGATAATGGATAGCTATTGGATACCCAAAATCAGATGAATAGTTTATATATATCTAAATTTTTCACTCAATAGATAATAGATAAAATATAGATATCAAGAAATCTGACCTGTTAGTATCCATTGTCATCCCTAATTGTATTATTGATGCTACTTAACTAAATAAAATAATATCTAAGAAATTAGAAAAGAAAATATATTTGTTTCAATTTCAAATCATAATAGAGGTAAACAAAATCATTATACATTTTATGCTCCAACCAATTTCTCTTTTTAGAATGGATATGCTTAAAGATACTCTAATTCATCTCACAACACCAAAAAGTGCAAGATTAACTTAAAAATCGTATAGCCAATTTTACAAATTTGGAGCACATCTTCCATATGCCATCCATAATTCATGTGTGTGTGTATATATATATAATTAACAAGTAGGATTATATCAATGATAATATTTGGTTTATTTTTAAAATACTTTGAATATAAAAATATAATAATATACTTAAAGGCATAAGAGTGTGATCATTTATCATAGACTTTTAATCAAAATCATGTTCCACATTCCTAAACAATTTGATCTCACTTGTAACCTTGCTTTGCAATGTTGGATTTTTATATACATGTTTCTTAATCATATCCAGAAGCCCACATATAGTACTCTCATATGTTTTCATTGGGTTTACATCATATTTAAAGCGAGGATTTAGTCAAAATTTAGCCTTGGAAAGTTTTTTTTACATAGTTTTTAATATATTGATTATTATGAAAGGTTGCACCCTAATCTTTATATTTTGATACCTCCTCCATATTTCTTCCATAACATAATGAAAAGTATTATATAAATAACCTGTTAAAGGTCTATTATCACTATCAACAATTCTTAGTATTTGAACTAAAGTTTTTGGTCATTGGTACAATTGTTGTACTTTATTGTTAAAAAAAAAAAGATATGGACATTCTCCACAAACTATTTGGATTTGATATATTTAGCATAAGTATAGTAGATCCATTCTCTAGGTGTCATTGTAGCTCTCAAATGATCTTTGTGGGCTAATATGCTTTGTAAGGCAATGAAATTAGCAGCAAAGCGAGTAGAAGTTGGAGGAAGTATTCTTTGCCTCCAATAAACTTTCTTATTAAAAAAAAAAAAAGGATAATAATGATTATATATGTCTTAACCTATTTCTAGGTTATTCTCCAAATTCATCTTTTTTTCTTTCCAAAGTAAAATAATAATAATAATAATAATAATAATATAATAATAATAATAGAAAAAAAACTGGTATTTTGGCAAAAGTAAGAAAAACAATTTGAAAGGAATTGGAAGTCTAATTGTATCCCATTTTGGGCTTGGTAATATGTACCTCATTATTAATCAATTCCATATTCTAACGATCATAAAAGGAAAAAAAAAAAAAAAAAACTATATCCATTCTAGCTTTTATATTATCTTTTTGGTTTCTTTTTAAATGTTCATGGTCGTGTTAAAAATATTTTCAAACACATTCTTTTTAATATACATGACATCCAAAGTATAGTGAAGGACATTAGTCTTATAATAAGAAAATTCCTAAGAAATTATTTGTTTTACCCAATCACTTCTCATATTATGATAATACATCATACAATATTTCACCAAATAGTATTGATGGTGCATCATTCCTTTCAGTTTCACCTTTCACAAAGTCCTTTTTTTTTTTTTTGTATCAAAGATAACTTAGCAAGAATCTTAGGTGGGGAAAAAAAAAAGAAACTTTACAACCATTCATTAAGGTGAAGGCCTTATTGTTTTTCATATAATATTGATAGACTAGTTTTTCATGTGTGGTCCATCCTAAAATCATTATATATGCAAAAAAATCATTTATAGTTTACATTAAAGCTTTCTTTATTTGAAAATTATGTTTCTTTGAGACATCATACATCAAGCCTTAAATGATCATAATTACTTTAACCCATCAATTAATGATTGAAGACAAACATTTATATTTTTATCTGGATTGTAAGCACTGGATATCGTTGTAAATAAGAACATGAATTTCAGTCCCATACACATCATTGAGTGCAAGTTGTAAATTGTTGGTATGTCTGGCCGATAAAAATAGGGTCAACAAAGGATGTAAATGGATTAAACTCATCTATTCATAAACCAAGACACATGTTGCATGGTTTCATTAGAAACTAAGGATGCGCTTTATTAAACTGTTTCCAAGCTTCACCATTACAAGGATGCACCATTACTCCATTCTTCGTATAATGAAAATGTTATCATATTATATACTTAGCTGTCTTCGAAGACATAAATAATCTTTGCAGCCTATGAATAATTGGAAATGATCTCATCTTTTTGTATGCTACAAGTTTCCTTCCCCTACCTATATTAGGTTTATACCGATCATGTAAACACCCAAACGAAAATATATATATTAGAGAGAGAGAGAGAGAGAGAGATGATGATGAATGCAGTTTTCGCTGCCGATGCAGAAATCGGCAGCAACGCAGTTTTCGCTCCTGATTCTGGATTTGGCAGCAGCGCAGTTTTGCTGCCGATGCAGAAATCGGCAGCGACACAGTTTTCGCTACCGATGCAGAAATCGGCAGCGACGCAGATTTCGCTGCCGATTCTGCATTTGGCAGCGACGCAGTTTTCGCTGCCGATGCAGAATTCGGCAGCGATGCAGTTTTCGCTGCCGATTTCTCAATCAGCAGTGACGCAGAGCTGGGAGGGAGGGGTAAAATTGGTTTTAGATAAACCAAACAAGGATAAGGATACACCTAAACCAACCCCCAAACAACCCATTTCATTTGATGGGTAGTATAAATACAAAGAGGGGAGAGAGAATGACCCATCTTCTTCCCAAACCAGCAGCTGCATGCATTCTTCCCTTCCCCTTTCACAACAGAAACGTGAATCAAACTAGTAGAGATTACCTTGTGAGCTTGTGAGGGAAAGATGAGATCTTGAGAGAGGAGTGGGCAGCTGCATAGAGGAGAGGAAAAAGAGAGCTGGAAAACGTGAGAGGAAGAAGAAGGAGGAGAACCAGCAACTGAAGATAAAAGAATAGTGTCAAACCTTCCTCAAACTTAGTTAAATTCAGGAGGTATGAGTCATGAAACTCCCTTTCCTCTCCCCCTTAAGATCAAAAACGAAAATGAAGAAGAAAAACCCTAAGAAAAATTGATCTAAGACCTAAGCTAGCTATAAGGGAAACTAAAATTAACTAGGAGAACTAGCAAACATAAGTGAAATAAAGTCAATTTCAGAACATCTAACAATTATGGTAGAAGGCTGGCTTTAACTATGGGGTAGGCCAGCATGCATGTGTGTGTGTGTTCTGCTGAAATTTAATGCTTTCTGCTGTGATGTTGCTGCTGGAATTAATGTGTTTTTCTGTGATGATTGTTGCTGAAATCAATGTGTTCTGCTGTGATGTTGTTGCTGAAATTTAATGTTTTCTGCTGTGATGTTGCTGCTGGAATTAATATGTTCTGCTGTGATGATTGTTGCTGAAATTAATGGGTTTTGCTGTGATGAATGTTGCTGAAATTAATGTGTTTTGCTGTGATGTTGTTGCTGAAATTTAATGTGTTCTGCTGTGATATTGTTGCTGGAATTTTTGTTGAAGAACTATGTGCTGAAATTGATGGTTCCGATTTGTGTATTGCGCAGCAAAATTCTGTTTCGCTGCCGCAACTGAACCTCCTGCAGCGAAATTCTGTTTCGCTGCCGAAACCGAACCTCCTGCAGCGAATCGATATTCACTGCCGATTTGTGTGTTGCGCAGCGAAATTCTGTTTCGCTGCCGCAACTAAACCCCCTGCAGCGAAATTCTGTTTCACTGCCGAAACCGAACCTCCTGCAGCGAATCGATATTCGATGTCGATTTGTGTATTGTGCAGCGAAATTCTGTTTCGCTGCCGCAACTGAACCTCCTGCAGCGAATTGATATTCGCTGCCGAATTGTGTGTTGCGCAGCGAAATTCTGTTTCGCTGCCGAAATCGAACCTCCTGCAGCGAATCGATATTCGCTGCCGATTTGTGTATTGCACAGTGAAATTCTGTTTCGCTGCCGCAGCTGAACCTCCTGCAGCGAATCGATATTCGCTGCCGATTTGTGTGTTGCGCAGCGAAATTCTGTTTTGCTGCCGCAACTGAACCTCCTGCAGCGAAATTCTGTTTCGCTGCCGAAACCGAACCTCCTGCAGCGAATCGATATTCGCTGTCGATTTGTGTATTGTGCAGCGAAATTCTGTTTCGCTGCCGCGACTGAACCTCCTGCAGTGAATTGATATTCGCTGCCGAATTGTGTGTTGTGCAGCGAAATTCTATTTCGCTGCCGAAACTGAACTTCCTGCAGCGAATTGATATTCGCTTTCGAGTTGTGCGTTGTGCAGCGAAACTGTGGCACCACCAGCGATGCAGTTTTCGCTGCCGAACGGGCTGCCAGCAGCGAAACAGTTGTCGCTGCCGAACTGGCAGCCTGCAGCGAACCAGTTCTCGCTGCCGAATTGGGCAGCCCGCACCGAACCAGTTCTCGCTGCCGATTCCTACGATAAGCCTCCTAGGCAGGAATGATTTAAATGCTAGTAACAATTTCATGATATGATGGTGTAAAATATGGAACACTTGAATATGAACTCTTGAAATAAGTGTGATGATGAATATGATTAAAAAATAAAATAAATACAACTGTGCTGATTTATGACCATTGATGTCTTAGCTGGTGCGGTCGGGATTGGACCATCATCAAGACAGGAACGACCCACAGGTGGAGCAGGTAGGTGACTTGCACATTCCTTTTTCTTACGTTGAATCTTGAAATATTTTAACTTGAGTACTATCATATTGTTAGAACCGATATTAGATTGTTGAACGCTTAAATGTTGATTAAAGATTGATTAGCTTCGGCTAATGGCATCCGAATGGACGACCGGGACAAAAGAGTGATTAGCTTCGGCTAATGGCATCCAAACGGATGGTCGGGACAAAGAATGATTAGCTTTGGCTAATGGCGTCCGAATGGATGGCCGGGATGAAAGATTGATTAGCTTCGGCTAATGGCATCCAAACGGATGGCCGGGACAAACAATGATTAGCTTTGGCTAATGGCGTCCGAATGGATGGCCGGGATGAAAGATTGATTAGCTTCGGCTAATGGCATCCAAACGGATGGCCGGGACAAAGAATGATTAGCTTTGGCTAATGGCGTCCGAATGGATGGCCGGGATGAAGGACTGATTAGCTTCGGCTAATGGCATCCAAACGGATGGATGGCCGGGATAAAAGAGGGACTCCGCTGCCGATACAGAAATCAGCAGCGACGCAGTTTCTGCTGCCGATTCTGGATCGGCAGCGACACTGTATTCACTGCCGATACAGAAATCGGCAGCGACCCAGTTTTCGCTGCCGATACAGATATCGGCAGCGACGCAGTTTTCGCTGCCGATACAGAAATCGGCAGCGACGCAGATTGCGCTGCCGATTCTGGATCAGCAGCGACGCAGATTCCGCTGCCGATTCTGGATCGGCAGCGACACAGTTTTCGTTGCCGATTCCTTGATCGGCAGCAATGCAGTTTCTGCTGCCGATTTTGGGATCGGCAGCGACGCAACTTTCGTCATGGAATCCGGATGGATGGCTGACACAAATGAATGACTAGTTTTGGCGAATGGCATCCGAAAACTTGTGTATCTATATGTACTACTTGTTGTTATAGCAAATACATGAAGAAATTATAATTGTTAATGCTTTACCTAATTGCCAAACCGTTAGTTACCATTCTTATTATTATTAAGTATTTGCATTCTCTTAAATGTTTGTACTGCTGCAGGGACTTCACACCAACGAGATGTCTAGGAAACCCGATACACGGGAACCTACTTTTGCAAGGAATTATGTAGATGTATTTTAAATCACAATGTATTTTGTAGGGATCAATGTACTGAATGTATAACTTTTATTAGATCCCTTTTGTTTAAAATTGTGATGACTATTAGTAGGATAAGACTGCAAACTCATGTCTATGTATATATTTTTAATATGAACTTCAAATCAAGCAACCTTAATATTACGTGTTTGTGTAAGTTTCACTTTGAAATGAAATGTTGATTGTATGGATTGTATTTTGATGATGTGAGGATTTAGATCCATTGATTGCCGGCACCATGTGGATTGAATGCATATATATATATATATATATATATATATAAAATTACTGTGTTTTGGGCTTGGAAAGCCGAGTTGTTACAGATCATATCTATAGGTTTTGCAC